>NC_069078.1:30760103-31062425 GCF_025698485.1 Gossypium arboreum
GGTAAAAATACCTAATAGTCATAAGTACATGTTAGAGTGAGAATTTGATGTTGCCATAGAAGGGAAAAATGATCAGCATGTCATAAAACATAAGAAAATAGGCTGAAGTTTAATTTACGAGCTTTGGGGAAAAAGTGTAAATATGCAAAAGTTTAGGGTCAAAATTGTAATTTTTCCAAAATATGATTTTGGGACAATTTGAATAATGTGAGTCCTAATTAGACTATATTTTAAATGATAGAGCAAGGAAAACTGAAATTTGGGCTAAAATGGGGAAAATACCAAGTTGTGGACGAAATGGGTAAAAGTAGTCATTTTCGCATACGAGGTAAGTTCATGTGTAAATGTAGTAACATAATTGTCATTTTAAGCAATTTAATGTTGTTTGTATGATATGATGCTGATTATTATCATGAAATATTATGCTTTGTGGTTATTGTTGAATAATATGTAATTATGTGAATTACTTGATGAGTATGAACTATCACCGAAGTATCGGTTCTGATATTCCATGGAAGACGGCAAATGTAAGATCGAGGGAAAAAAAGCCCGTTTGAACCTTAGGAATAGATTAGGATACAAGTGACATGTCACTAGGATGGTTGAGCATCCGAACTCGTTGAGTTGAGTCCGAGTTCACTTATGGATGCAAATGTCTGAATTCGTTGAGTTGAGTCCGAGTTCGAGAGATGTAACTAGGCATCTGAGCTCGTTGAGTTGAGTCCGAGTTCACTTATGGATACGAACGCCCGAGCTCATTGAGTTGAGTCCAAGTTCACTTATGGGCGGGTTACATGGTAGCTTGGCTACATATGTGGCATTTATGTGCAAACTTTCCATGTATCCGAATTATATTCCGATGTGTTCAACGGGTAAAGTTCTACTAAAATGGAGGAATACTCAAGATGAAAGGAACGTATTGGTAACTGTTGTGAAATGGGTACTTTGAACAGGTATGTACTTAACCCTCGGGTTGAAAAATCGATATAACAACAATATGGTAAGATGATAAATGAAAATGTGATATGAATGTCTTGGTGATGATTATGCAAATGATGTTTTATGTTGGCTTATATGGTTATGTTACTTGCTATTTGCATGTGAACTTATTAAGCATTTATGCTTACTCCTCCTTTTCATTCCTTGTATTTTGACAAGCCAGCTCGAAATCGGGAGCGGTCGGAGGCTCGCTCACACTATCCGTATACCATCTTGGCATAATGGCTTGTATATTTTGAGTATGGCATGTATAGCATTATAATTATTTTGTATATATGGTCTTATGATATGGTTATTGAGTGGTATGGAAATGCTTGGTAATGATTAGCCATTGGAATGGCTAATCATGATCATATTTGGTGTTATGTATGTCAAATTGCTAGCTAATCCATGGAAACCATGAAATAGGTAAAACTTACCATAAAATAGATTCAGACAGCAGTAGTGACGTGAATTTGAAAAATCACTAAAAATATTAGCAATGGAATTAAATAATGAATAAGTTACAGAATCGAAGCTTGATGAGTCTATTTTCATATGGAAGAAGCAAAACAGGTATATGAGCTATATTTTATGAGATGTTTAAATTTTTGTGAAACAGGGCCAGAGCGATTTCTGGATCCCCTTTTCTGACTTTGGAAATTCACCATAAATTTTACAAAGATAATTAGAAGTCATAATTTATATGTACAGATTTCTTATTGAGTCTAGTTTTATTAGAGACAAACGTCATAGTCATTGAAACTCTATACAGGGAGATATATGATTCGTAATATACAGAGGTTAGAGTAGTCAAACCCTGAAACAGGGGAGACTTTAACTAATAAACTGTACTAATTGGCCTGACCAAAAATTCTAGAAAAAATTTAGTAGATAGATATATGAGTCTAGTTTTAGGAAAAAATTACAGAATTGGATTTTGAGTTTCGAAACTTGAGATATGATTTTTAAAGCGACTGTGATGCAGTTAGCCAGCTTGTCTGGAAATTTTAAAATGAATTGTATGAGCTGTTTAAGTAATGAATTAAGTCCGTTAACACCTCATGTTCGACTCCGGAAATGGTCTCGGGAACGGGGCGTTACACAGCCCATCACAGCCCGAAATAGTCGTCCTACTGCTAGAGTAATGAGAAATACACACCTGTTAGGAGACTGCAATTAATTCGTGCTCCAAACACTCTTAGCTGACGCCCAACCCAAACGAGCACGTTACAAAGCGAAAGGGATCAGCCAGGAAGGTTATGCCTACTCTCCTCATGGTTTGCTCTATTTAAAGCCAGCTCTCCATCTACTCTTATGTTAGCTTCCCGATGTGGGATCCCTCCATCACCAGAGTTTAAAACCAACACCAACTCTTACCGTCTCAACATAGCAAAATAATCAACCTTTGCGTGCCAAGAGATTCGAACCAAAGTCCTCTCACATGCCAACTCACGCCACCACCACTAGGCCATCAACTCATTTGTGTCATAAACCCAACACATTAAACTTTAAAGCGCACCTACTTGCTTCCAGATTTATTGAAAAGAAAAACCAAAATATATTGTAAGAGCCAAGACTTGAACCTTGGACCCCTTGCTTCTTCTATGGCGTCACTTCCTTGTCCCCTAAGTGGCGCCACCTTGCCACTACACCACACTCCTTTTTATGTCATCTTTTACCCCTTTACTCTTAAAAGCCCAAATGCCAATTGCATCACCTGTTCATAAAATTAAAATTTCGAAGACTACCACGGATTTAACTTAAGTTTGGGCCTTCCAAAGGCCCACTAACCTACTAAAATATATATTTTAACCAACCAGAACACACACAAATTTTAAAAAATCACAAAAACACAGAAAACCCAAAAATTGGGGCGTTACACACCTTACATAATTTGAAAACAGCCTTTTTATTTACCAAAATTTTGAAACCTAATCCACAGCTGAGTTTTGCAACCTGGCTCTGATACCACTAAATGTAACACCCCAAACCCAGCCTAGATGTTATGGCTAAATCTGGCGTGCCACATCAAATCGTTTTTCAAAGTTGATCTTTCCGATAAAAATCCATTACTGAATCGAAACCCATTTATTATTATTTAATTAAAATTCATGTCAAAACATGTACCATTACGATTGCCTTTGGTATGTTACTTCAGTTAAAACTGTGGAAGCATTTTGAAAACTTTGTTGTTGGAACCTCATGTTCCTTAAAAAATCATGCTATTTTGAAAACTCGCATTTTCATGGACTAGCAGTTTAATATAAATAAACCTCAATCCAAATTAAAACTTAAAACCCACCAATGACCTTATTACATAAATTAAAACCCAAAACGAAAATCTATTAGCAATTTAAAGAAGCAGAAACAGTAATGTGGCCATCCCCGAGTCCCTTGCAGCTCCAAACCATCTAAGCTTAGGGATTATCTGCACAGTTAGAAACAAAGTGAGTTTACAAAAACTCAGTGTGTAATCCGAATAACAAACATACAGTAAACAACACAAGATCGATGCGATGCAGGGCCAAAGCCCTATTCAAGAATATGACATCGGGCCTTAGCCCTATCTGAGAGCATTGTGTGCATAAGCCCAATATAGTATCAGTATAAATGCGTAATGCAACCCATCCCATACCAACCAGCACATCACCCGTACCAACCAACACACCTATGGGGATATCAATCGACCCACCCAACAAGCACATTAATATCGCAGCAAAGCTGCCAGTAACAATAAGCTTGGTAAACCACCAGTAATAATCATCCTGACATAGTCACCAGTATAGTACTCCCTCCAAATCATATACCCATCCATGCAGTATGTCATATCATAATTATTAAGTATATGCAGCATGTTGTAATCACAACCAGTTTCATAATATCAACACACATCAGTTAACCAATTGCTAGGACATAATAATCATTTCGCCAACTAGGGGTAAAATCGTAAATTTTTACCCCTCAGGGGTATTTCGGTCATTTAACCATTATAGGGTCTTGATACCATTAACGACCTCTTGGAGGGTCTTTGGTCATTACAAATAACTCAAATAATCCATATGGCCAAAACAGTGCCAATGGTCCCGAGGCCCATTCCTCGGCCCAAGTGGGTCCACACGCTCATGTGGCCCATCTAGTCCCTTTTCGGTCGCGACTATGCGATTTCACAACCCAAACCACAGTCTGCCACCTACTGCACAAATTTTCCCGTGTGGGCCTGCAAGCCCATTGGCCCACACGGCTCATCTCGGCCCTACGAGGCCCAAAAGCAGTGCAAGCCCACAAGTTTGTCGTGGTGACCCCTTCGGTCGTCACCTATAGTGTATGGCTCGATTTACCCAAGAGCACTCGCATACTCGAGGAACCTCTCATGCCATAGTTTCGGCTTTTGATCGATACTGATAAGGGTGCGGTTACACACCTGTTAACGAAACTGCCCAAGTTTCTCAACTATCCAACCTTGTCTCAATAAATGCGATCTATAACCCTTAGACCACCGATTGAAAACGATCGAACAACTCATGCTGATCTACTGCATTAACAGCAAATTTTATTAACAACAAGTATAAAATCCAAAGCTTGATACCTATTGTCCAAATAAATCCCAAACTAGAGTTAGAAAGATTTGATATCCAATCGCAACTGACAACTTAGCCTTCTTACCCCAGTGATTAGATCGAACACCAAAAAGGAATTTGTACACCTTTGAGTGCTGAAGGCTCCCCTTTATCTCTTCGAGAGTTAGAATCCTGAGATCCCAAACATGCACAAGAAGTAGAGAATTAGCATCCCTAACCGAACATTCCACTTGAGAAGGAAACGAAAGAATAATAGGCATAAGAAAGAACACTTACCCCAAGACCTAACGATAGGCAGAAAAGATGCTAGCACAATAGATGCTTGTCGGAACTTGATGCTCAAAAGAAGCGAGTGCACAGGAACAAGAGGCACAATAATCGACCAAGGAGGGAAAACAAGAAGAAGAAGAAGATGAATAGAGAAGAGAGCAAGAGTGGTTCGGCTAAAGAAAATCGAAAAGAGAAAATGATAAAATAGAGAAAATCAAGTCGACTAATGGTAAAGGAGTATGAGAAAATAATTGAGGGAGATGAGAGAATCGGCTAACGCAGAACAACAAGGGAAGTAGTGCTTCACCAAATAGAATAAGACTGAAAGAGAGAATGCTCGCTTGACTAACACAAAAAGATAACAACCGAGAGAATAGAAGAAGAAAGAAAATATACAAATGAAAGAATCTGGAGACAGTAGAGTACCGAAATTGAGTATAGGAGAATTCGACCACTTCCACACCACACAAAAATGTCCCAACCTTCCCCAAACTGAAACCAAAGGAACCTTAGTACTCCATTCGGCTACAACCTCCAACCAATACCACATCCCTTGATTTTCTGCCCAATTCTCTCCCCCTATCCCTCCACAATCTCACCAACCTCTCATTCAAATTCAAACCAAATCCTCTTTTACCAAGTCTCCAACCACTTCTGTAGAGTTTGAATCAAACTCCACCTCTTGCGCCACGAAAACATAAAATAAAGCCCCCCTTGCGTTACCTGGGATTCGAACCCATGCCCATACGAATGCATAACACGCTACTAAACACTAAGCCACAAGGCCTTCTGTGTCACCAATCAACCACGAATATTTATAAAGCCTAAGTGCCAGCGTTCAGGTTCTTTTAAGAGCAAAAACAAAAATGCTACAAAAGCCAAAACTTGAACCCAAAACTACTCAGACACCCCCAAACACACTTAAATCAACTAACCATTCAAGCAAACATGGAGTATATGCCAAAACAAGAAAAATTACAGACCCCATATTTTTGGGGCGTTACAATATGTCTTAATAAAGAGTGTTTAATCACTAAAATGATGCCATGATTTGCAATTTTGATGTACATAAGGTTGTAAGAGATTATGGGTAACATGAAGGCTTGGAAAATAGTCTAAGTGTTGGCCACACGGACTGAGACACAGCTGTATATCTTAATCGTGTGAGGGACACGGCCTGGAGACACGAGCGTGCTGCCTGGCCGTGTGGTTTGATGTGCATACTGATGTCATAAACAGAGAGTTACACGACCTAAGGACACGGGCGTGCCAAAGGCACACGGGCGTGTCCCTATGTCCATGGGCGTGTGACCCTGTTTCATAGGAAAATTTTCTAAGTTTTTCTTGAAACTTCTCAAGTTCTCGATTTAGTCCTGAATCAATCTCGATGTATGCTTTGGGCTTCGAAGACCCAAATAAGGGACGACATACATGTGTTTGAACTATTTTGAATTAAAAGAAATTTCAGGGCATGGTTTCTACATGTTTGTGAATGTTTAAGTCCAGTAATGCCTCGTACCTTGTCCCGACATCAGACACGGGTAAGGGGTGTTACAACTTATGTGCAAGACCTTCCGTGTATCCGATAGTATTCCAAGTGTTCAACGGGTATTCCAAAGAGTATGTCAAAGATGACAAAGTATGTGACTATGTTACGAGTTGGAACAGGTATGTATGTAAAACCCATGAGTATGAACTTTGGTATAAGATGAACTCTTGGTAAGAATGCTAATGAGTAAGTTATGCCTAAGATACATGATGATATTTATGTTAACTTATGTTGAGTAGTTACATGATTAATGAATGATTTATCTTGCTTATTATTTCCATGCAAACTTACTAAGCTTTAAAGCTTACTCCCCTTTTCTTTTCTTTTTTTTTTATAGTGTTGCCAAGTTAGCTTGGGAATCGAGGAACATCAGAGCTCAAATCACACTATCAAACTATTGTTTTGGGTATACATGGTTTCAATATTTTGAGTATGGCATGTAGAGAGACTTGGTCATTTTGTTATGTGTCATATTAGATTAGCCAAATGGGTTGGCATTGTTATGGTTAATGATTAATTTTGTATATGGCCTTTGAAAGTTGGCTAATATTAATTTTATTGGTCATTGGTATGTTATTGTGGTGATGCTTATCATGAAGATGAAATTGGCATGAATGGAAAAGAAAGTATGTGATGTTTATGCATGATGGATGTTAGTATGTGTAATTGATGTATTGACATCTTGTTTATGGCTAATTTGGTGGTATGTATATGCTTGGATTTGGTGTTACTTGATGTTGTGAAAGTTAGTGGAAGTAAGGGTGGCAAATGGCTTGGTAAATAGCCTTATTTTTGGCCACATGGGAAGAGACACGGCGGTGTGTCTCAACCGTGTGGATGACACGGCCTTAGGCATGGGCGTGTGCCCAGGGCATGTGAAGTCTGCACCTATTTTATGAAAAATTATGAAAATTAAATCACCCACACGGCCTAAGCACTCGGGCGTGTGACTTGACCGTGTGACTTCCTTTGGTACATGATGTCATAAATAGAAAGTTACACGGGTTAGGGACACGGGCATGTGTGACCACACGGCCTACCCACATGTGCGTGTCCCAAGCCACACGGGTGTATGACTCTGTTTGGATGAAAAATTCTCTAAGTGTCATAAGAATTCCTAAAGTTCTCGGTTTAGTCCTGAACCACCTCCAATGCATGTTTTGGGCCTCGTAGGCTCATTTTAGGGACGATATGTTGAAAATGAAAAGTTTTAAATTTGGAGGGAAATTTATGTCTTGGTGTTGTATGTTAGATTATATTTAAGTTTGGTGATGCCTCGAACCCCATTTCGGCGTCGGATATGGGTAAGGGGTGTTACAAAATGTTTAAATTAGAAATTTATGGTAGAAAATGAAAATTTATCCATAGATAAATAACTTTTACAAAACAATTTTTGATGAAAATTTGATTTAGGGACTAAAATGAAAAATAGAAAAAACCCATGGAAAATTTTGAAATTTGTGAAAAATTTGTGCTGTAAATGTTGTTTATAAATTTTTGCTAGGCTTGGAAAGAGGGTTAAATTTCATGAATTTCATTTTCCAAGCCTAGGGACAAAATTAAAATTTTTGAAAAGGATAAGGGCAAAATGGTAATTTTTCCTAAGATGCAATAGAATGCGAATGTATATGAAATATGATAAATTAATAGTTAAATTTATCCATATAGATCTGAAAAGACCAACTATGGAACTAGATCGACGAAAGCAAAATGTTTCGGATTAGTTGAAATTCAAAAACAAACCATTTTCAAGGTAAGTTCATGTAACTTAAAAATGCATGTTAATATACTTAAATTGAATTGTATGATTGTGTTGTTATGTGTGAGATGATATATATATACATAATGAAATAGTTTTAAGTTGTGTAATATGGACAAATTATCGTGTTTTGGTTGATTGTTCAATTTTGATGGATTGAAAATAATAGTGCATATGTTGCAAATAGAATTTTGCCCAGACGGGTAATTCTAATGTAAGCCCTCTTAAGTTAGGTTATAAATTGGATTTAGCCCGGACGGGTAATCCATATTAAGCTCTTTAGAGCATATGTTACGGGTAGGATTTAGCCTAGACTGGTAATCCTACGGTAAAATGTACGACTCAAGGGTGTGCCTTTTCATTCTGTACCCAATGGGTACTTTTGCACATGTGTATATTACCCGAGCATCCATCAAGTTTTCAATAGTTCGATAAAAAAGACTCTTGAAGAGTGGAAAGGTGAAATTAATAAAAGCTTGTAATGTGAAGAGCTCATCTATGTTTACTCGATATTCATATGAGATTATGTAGCTAACTTGTTTGGATAAGTTTATGTGTTTAGGTATCTTACCCAAAATTGATGGAATATGTATTTATGTGTGCTTGTATTAATAAATAAGGCTGATAAGTTTATTTCCTGTTATACGGACTTACTAAGCATAAAATGCTTACTCCGTTTATTTTTCCCTATTTTATAGTGCTCAAAGCTCATGAAGGTTAGAAGTCGACCGGAGCAGTCATCACACTATCCACTATCTCATTTTGGTATAAATAGAAATCTCATTTTGGTATAATGGCATGTATAAGCGTAGTTGGCCAGTGAAGGCTTGTAATGGTTGTTTTATAACCTAGCCATTGTAGTGGCTAATGATGGTTTAAGTTTAACTATTTTAAAGTGATGTTTTGATAATCACATAAGTGCTTATTATGAGTTGGTTTGATGAAATTGTGTTAGCATATGAGTTTATGACATGAGTAAGTTTATATCTATTGATGCATGAGATAATACTATATGATTGATGTCAAATTTCTTGTGAATATGATGTTGGATTGGTGGATATATGCATGTGAGTTTTAATTCAGGAAAACAGTAAGTTTTGGGAGACAAATGAGGCTAGGAAATTGCCTTATTTTGTCCACATGGGCAGACACACGGGCGTTTGTCTTGGTAGTGTGTGACATACGGCTTGTCCCATGGGCATGTGGTCTAGTCGTGTGTCCCTTGTATCTTAAAAATTAGAAACAGAATGCCTAGAATTGGGCACACAGGCAGAGACATGGGCTTGTGTCTCAGCTGTGTGGTTGACACTGCCTTGGGCAAGGGTGTGTTACACGGCTGTGTGAAAACTGCACCTAAATTTCGAAAATAAAAATTCACCACACAGCCTAGCATACGGGCGTGTGACTTGGCTGTGTGACTTCAATTTCTTCATGCTTTAAAAGTCAGAGAGTTACACGGGTTAGAGACACGGGCATGTGTACTACATGGCTTGACCACACGGGCATGTCCCTAGACCACAAGGGCTTGTGAGCCATGCACCTAGGAAAAATTTTAGAATTTCGCAAAAAATTCCCTGAGTTCTCGATTTAGTCCCTATTTGATTCCAACTCTCGTTTTGGTCCCGATTTAGTCCAATCTTTTAAAGTGTGATTGAATCACTTTATAAAACGTTTTGGTCTACGAAATTACGAGAAAATAGGTTCGGGAGTCGATTACGCACGAGGAAGGATTAGCACCCTCGTAACACCCAAAATTGGTACCAAATTGAATAATTTTATCTTAATGTCAAAAATTTGAAAGAATTTAGAAATAAGATCTCTTTTAAAATTGTAATGATTTGAATTAAAAAGAATCAAGATTCTTTTGCTTCGAAAGAATATAAACATCATATCCAGCATGATTGGACACGATATTTTTAAACTTTTGTAACTAAAATTATCTTGTGATTTTCAAAACTTATTTAGAAGGATCTTTTAGGTATTTAGACAAATAGGACATCACAACCCAGCATGTTAGGGCACTATTTCCCGAATTTCTAACTACCAAAAAACATTGTCTTATCCTTTTTTTAAAATCCTTGGATCGAAATAAAAAATTCATTAAAATGATGATGCATTTAACACATTACAAAGGATCAATATTTAAATAAATAGACCTACATAATACCTTCTTTAACATTCCACGCAAATATAATAAAGATGATGAGTAATAACATAAATTACACAATATACATTATCATTTTATGCATATATGATCATAGATAATATAAAATATACATTCATTATCGTTACATGCAAAATACAACATAGTGCATAATGAATACAACAAATATAAATTGCAATATATATATATATATATATATATATATATATATATGATAATATTTTATGCGATTGTAACTTAAAATAACATAAATAATTTATTTCATGCAAGTATATAAAAACAATAACACGAAATAACAAATAATCTATGAAAATTTAACCTACTAAACAATATCAAAATAAAAGAAAACAAAAATAAATAAGCAAATTATAATCATATAAAATAAAAATAAAATAAAATAAAAATAAAGATGTTTAGAAATATTTAGAATAATATATGAATGACAAAGGAAAACCTTTTTTTAACAAATGATTAATGTATATATACCATATTATAGGATATAATAACAAAATAATGTACTAAATATTAATATTACACATATTTATTTAATAATAAGATAAAAATACATATGTAATTAATGAGTGATAAAATAATATATTTTATAATAAAATAAAAGTAATGTAAGAGATAATAGGTGGAAAAATATATAACATATAATAAAATTTATAAACAAAATATATAATAATATGAACAATATGATAAGTAATATATAAAATAATAAAATGATATAACAAGTAATTTTACATATAAAATATAGTAAAATAAATAATATATATAGTAAAAAATATATAACAAATAATAAAATATAAATATAATATATATAATAAAAATATAACATATAATAAAATTTATGAAGATGTATATAATAATATATATTATTTTTCATATAATTGACATTTATAAAAATAAATAATACGTATAATATTTAAAATGAATCAAATATATAAAAGGATTAAAATCAATTTAATTAAAAATCTAGGGTTAATTATAAATAAAAATAAAAATTTTTATGACCTAATTGAAATACACGCCAAATTCGGAGGGACTCACTGAGCAATTAGCCCTAATCCCAAAAATGACGTCGTTTCAAAATAGGTATTATAATAGCCATAGGGGCTAAATTGAAATAAATGTAAAAAATTAGGGCTAAATTAAAATATAAGTAAAATGAAATTATAAATTTTTAAAAATATGGAAGGATTGATTGGGCAATTTGCCCCTTAAACAAAAACACGCGGATCCTATTCGGATCCCGGGTCGACACGCTGATCCTGAGCTTTGAAACGATTTCGTTTGAAGCTAATTGGTTTTAAGCAAAACGGCACCGTTTTGTTAGGGCTATATAAGCCAAATTTCAACTTTGAAATCATTTTAAAGAGGAGAAAGGGGGAGAGTTCTCCGGGCTCCGGCCTTCGTCAGGCCAAACCCTGGTCGTTGGGGACACGTGCCCACGCGTCGTCGCTAACTCTGCTGAATACGGCGGCCAGAAGCCAAAAGGATTCATTTTTTAGTGCGAATCCATCGGTAAGCCCCTCCTCTTCTTTTTAGCGATATTTTTATTTACTTATGACAAAACAATGATCATAAAAATGGTAAAAGATTCACCTCTGTCTTTTCGATAATTTGTTGATGTTTCTTTTCTTGCGAATATTTGTATATAACTGTTTTTTTATTGAATCTGTGTATATAGCCAAAATCCCCTTTACATTTTCTTGATTCGGGCTTTTATAGCCACTGAAAACAAATTTACAATCTGTAATTTTATTTTCTTGCCATATTTGCTGCTATTTTTCTTTCCTCTTTTGCAGGTAATGACGAAAAATCTGGGATGAATAGTGACAATCTGGCGCTGATGATGATTCAATGGTGCACTAATTGGGGCGATGATGCTGGCGTTGATTTGCTCGTTGACTGCGGCATGATTCGGGGCTGGAGTCACGGGGTGAGGCGAAGAGTCGTGTCTGTTGAGATGCTTGCTGCGCCTAGAGTTTCTGAAACCCTAGGCCTTTCCATCTTCTGTTAACAAATTGGGCCATTTGGGCCATAGCTATTCGTGGGTTGGGTGTAATGGGCTAAGGACTTAGAGTGTAATCGAGTATAAGGTTTTGGGCTAAAAATGTAATCGGGTCTTGGGCTTTGTACATGGACTGTATAAAAACTATTATTTTTTTGTTTTTATTTTTTTTATTTATTTACAGGCCGGGCAAATTTTGGTCATTACACTTGTATTAATAAGTAAGACTGATAAGTTTATTTCCCGTTATACGGACTTGCTATGCATAAAATGCTTACTCCGTTTATTTTTCCCTGTTTTATAGTGCTCAAAGCTTATGAAGGTTAAAAGTTGACCGGAGCAGTCATCACACTATCCACTATCTCATTTTGGTATAAATAGAAATCTCATTTTGGTATAATGGCATG
Source organism: Gossypium arboreum (assembly GCF_025698485.1). Classification (NCBI taxonomy): domain Eukaryota; kingdom Viridiplantae; phylum Streptophyta; class Magnoliopsida; order Malvales; family Malvaceae; genus Gossypium; species Gossypium arboreum. The sequence continues at coordinate 30,772,826 of NC_069078.1, forward strand.
TATAAGTGTAGTTGGCCAATGAAGGCTTGTAATGGTTGTTTTATAACCTAGCCATTGTAGTGGCTAATGATGGTTTAAGTTTAACTATTTTAAAGTGATGTTTTGATAATCACATAAGTGCTTATTTTGAGTTGGTTTGATGAAATTGTGTTAGCATATGAGTTTATGACATGAGTAAGTTTATATCTATTGATGCATGAGATAATACTTTATGATTGATGTCAAATTTCTTGTGAATATGATGTTGGATTGGTGGATATATGCATGTGAGTTTTAATGCAAGAAAACGGTAAGTTTTGGGAGACAAATGAGGCTAGGAAATGGCCTTATTTTGTCCACACGGGTAGACACACGGGCGTGTGTCTTGGCAGTATGTGACATACAGCTTGTCCCATGGGCATGTGGTCTGGTCGTGTGTCCCTTGTATCTTAAAAATTAGAAACAGAATGCTTAGAATTGGGCACACGGGCAGAGACATGGGCTTGTGTCTCAGCTGTGTGGTTGACACGGCCTTGGACAAGGGTGTGTTACACGGCTGTGTGAAAACTGCACCTATATTTCAAAAATAAAAATTCACCATACGGCCTAGCACACGGGCTTGTGACTTGGCCGTGTGACTTCAATTTCTTCATGCTTTAAAAGTCAGAGAGTTACACGGGTTAGAGACACGGGCATGTGTACTACACAGCTTGACCACACGGGCATGTCCCTAGACCACAAGGGCATGTGAGCCATGCACCTAGGAAATTTTTTAGAATTTTGCAAAAAATTCCTTGAGTTCCCGATTTAGTCCCGATTTGATTCCAACACTCGTTTTGGGGCTCGAGGGTCCATATAAGGGACTATGTGTATGATATTGGTAAATGAATAGTAATTTACGTAAATTAATTGAAAATGTTTTGAATGTTTCGGTAATACTCTGAAACCCTGTTCTAACGACGGATACGGGTTAGGGTGTTACAATTCCAATGGCTAGATTACAAGCATCATTTACAGTTACATGCCAATATGGCCAATATATCTTATACATGCCATTACAACCATAATTGATTTACCATATTGTACCGACATGGGCCGATGGATAGTGTGAGTGATCTCTGCCAAGCTTCCAATCCAATGAGCTTCTGATTTACAATAAAACAGGGAAATAAAACTAAGTAAGCATAAAATGCTTAGTAAGTTCATATAACATGGTACTTAACTTACCATTTATTCTATTTTGAGGTAACTATGTAAGGCACATTCATTCAATTTGACCTAAAGCCCTACACATATCCTCATTGCCCTTGTTAGTCATATATTCCATAATAACATCAAAAACATGTATGGGCTCAATAACAATCAAGTTTGCATGCACATATGCTTTTCGAAACATGTATAATTCACATTACTATATCTTGAGTATATTTTCATATAACACATCTCGAGTTTAGATTATTTCATATCAAAACTTTACACATTTTACTCGAAATAGCAATGTCACACGAGTAGTAGTACAGTTAATGTAATAACCCATTTTTGAGTCAAATAGAAACGTGGTTTTGAAACCACAAATTTGATTCCAGAAAATTATTTTAATATTATTTTTGGTATTTACAGCATGTTATTTGATATGTGTGAAAATTTTATGAGCTAATTTTATCGATTGGTTGGTTAATTTGATAAAAAGGACTAAATCGCGTAAAGCATAAAACTTGTGTTCTATTAGCTAAAAGTATCTAATAGCTAAAGAACCTTAATGTTAAGGTCTTAAGTGGTAATTAGACCAATGATTGCATGAGTGGACCATTATGGACAACCATTAAGTGATTATAATAGTTTGATAATTAGGTTATTTTTGGAATTTGATAAGTCTTGATGAATTAAATAAAACAAAGCATAAAAATTATTCTTTTATCATCATCTTTGGCCGAATGGAGCATGAAGAAAAGCTAGTTAGGGCTTGAAAATTTTTGCTACTTCAAGATCAAATTGTAAGTCCATTTTTGCTCAATTTTTAATGATTTCTATGTTTTTGTAATCGTTGCAGCTCAATCTAGCTAGCCCGTACCTTTAATTTTGAAACTGTTAAAGACTTTAAGAATTTCCATTGATGAGTTTATGTGTTCTTTGGTGTTTGAAGATGAAATATGAAAGCTTGATGATAGTTTTACATCTTTTGTCAAGTGATTTTTGATGAAAATGCATAATAGGGATTAAATTGTTAAATGTGAAAATTGTGTGGTTGAAATGTGAAATAAATGTAGGGACCTATATATAATTCGACCAAGCATGGGTTTTGTTAAATTGTGTCAATTTTTTGTATTTGTTAAATAGGGACTAAATTAATTAAATCTGAAAGTTTAGGGGCTAATGTGCAAATAGGCCTAAATGTATGTTTTGGACTAAATTGAAAGAATGGATGAATAAATAATTTAATTTTGAATTCATATAGATCAAGAAAGAAAGAAATTGGATTTAGATCGAGGGAAAAGCAAGGTTATCGAGTAGTCGACTCGATCCGTCAATTCCTAATATGAGGTAAGCTCGTATGTTATAATTTTATTTCAAATGTATTTTATGTGCTTTGATATATCATGAATTATGATTATGTGATTAAGGACAAGTTCAGAAATGATTTGACAATGATTCGACAATTGGAATCCCGTTTGAACCTTAGGAATAGTTTAGGATGCTAGTGGCATGTCATTAAGGATACCTTGAGTTGGCTTTTGGCCATGCATATCGGCTGATTTGGCTTTGGGCCATGATATCAGTATTTTGGATAAGATACCTTGATTTGGCTCTGGGCCATGGTATCAGTACTTATCGTGTGAGACCCTTGAGTATTCGATTTCTATTCCAAATGGTTCAATGGGTAAATGGAAGACGAGAACATATATGTGATTGGTACAAGATGGTACAGGCATGTGAATAAATGATGCGAGCTCGGCCAAGGAGTTCGATTCAACCGAGATACGATGTCCAAAAGTCTCGTATGAACCTTAGGAATAGCTAGGATGCATATGTCATGACATAGGATTTCGATATATGTGTGCGAGTAAGTCCATGGCATCGATTTGTGATTCTGATATGTGTTTACGAGTAAGACCCTGTCTGGGATAGTGGCATTGATATGTTGTACATGTAAGACCATGTCTGGGACGTTGGCATTGTACGGATTATGTGATTATCCAAGTGTCCTATCCAATTTCGAATGGTTCATCGGGCAAATGTAATCGTGTACAGATTGTGTAATACGAGTTAAATGGCCAGGTATGAATTAGTTTGATTATTAATAAAAATAAGGTAAGTATATTTGGTCTATTGTACATTGTTGAATAAGTGATAATTTTGTGTATGTGCATTTATGTGTATTCGGTCAAATGATTTAACATATGTACATGGGATTTTATTATGAACATGTGAACTAGGTACCTCCTATTGATCATCTGGCCTTGAAGGTTAAATAATTTTTGTTAATCTTGATTATATAAGCATTTGGTTTAAGTAAAGTACAATTGTATACAAATGTGCATGATATTGTTTGTTGAATTCTTGTGTTTATGTGAATAAGTATGTATATGTATTTAAGTGTATAGTGATATTATAACTTAGAAAGTTGGCTTCACATTTGGCTATTGTGGTTGTGATAGCATTCGGTTAAGTAAAAACATGCATGATAATGCTACCATTTATTTCTCTTGTAAATTCAAAGTTAAACTTTGTTTAGTTTATAACATTCGGCTTAGATTGAAAGGAATGATTAAATCTTGAAATTGTCTTTTTGTTTTAAGCTTACTAAGCGATGTTAGCTTACTCATGTATTTGATTCTTTATTTTATAGATTTTGGAACCAAGCTACAAGCTCGGGAGACCATCAGCCAAGTTCATCACACTATCTACCGTTTTGGTAACTTATTAGCTAATCTTAAATTATGGCATGTATAGGCTGGAATATATATTTGAAATGTTGATTCTAGCTATGTAACTAAGGCCATGCGAAAATGGCTTGTTATTATGTTTAGTTTCAGTTTTATATGTGCTTAATTTTGCTGTCCATGATTTTGGCTTGATATATGCTATGATGCTTGGTCATGGTTTGGTAGGTAGTAAGTATTTTGTGCAATGATAATGACTTTATGTGTTAGGTGGAAATCGGTTTGGGGTTGAGTTATTGTTCAAACCTTTTGATAATTATATTACATGTTGTGGTCTTTAAAAATACTTGTGGTTCGGTCATATTTCTATAAATGATGATATTTTTACTAGGGTTTGTCATGTGTTTTGTAATATCCCGAATTAGGGCCTAATCAGAATAGTGGTTTTGGAACCACAAATTCAAGATAGAAATAATTATTTTATTATCATTTTAAGGTCTATGGCATGATTTCATGATTGTGTGAAAATTTTGTTTAGAAATTTTATCAATAGAGGGTCCAATTTGATATTTAGGACTAAATTGCAAAAGTTGTAAAATGTGTGTTCTAGTTCACAAAGGTACTAAGTACTTGTGAGTAATGGGTTTTTAAAGTGGAGGTCCTTGGATAGTAATTAGACAATTATACTAGTTTGGACAAAAATACCTAAAGGAAGATAAAACACCATAGTTTTTAATTAAGGGCATTTTGGTCATTTAGTTATTAAAATGAATTAAAAGCAAAATTAAAAGACAATTTTTGTCCATCTTCAACCCCTTGGCCGAATTTCACATGAGGAAGACATAGCTAGGGTTTTTCAAGCTTCCAAGCTCGATTGTAAGTCCATTTTAGCCCCGTTTTTAATGTTCTTTACGTTTTTAGAGTCCCGGTAACTTGATTAAGCTTATTCTAGCAATAATTTAACCTAGGGTTTATATTTGGAAAAATACCCATAGGTGAAATGTGTTTATTTTGATGTTTTATAGTGTGTTAAACAACTTTTGCTAAGCGATTTTACGTGAAAACGAGTAAAACGACATAATTGGTAAAAATACCTAATTTTCATAAGTACATGTTAGAGTGAGAATTTGATGTTGCCATAGAAGGGAAAAATGATCAGCATTTCATAAAACATAAGAAAATAGGATGAAATTTAATTTCTGAGCCTTGGGGAAAAAGTGTAAATATGTAAAAGTTTAGGGGAAAAAATGTAATTTTACCAAAGTTTGAGTAAGGAATGTTTTAATAAATGTGAGATTAAATAAGCTAAATTTGTTATTTTAGATCAAGAGAAAGAAGATTTGAGTTGTGATCGAGGGAAAAATAAAGTTTACGAGGAATAGGCTCGATTTCTAACATTTTGTACTGAGGTAAGTTTAGGTGTAAATGTAGTAACATAATTGTCATTTTAAGTAATTTAATGTTATTTATATGATATGATGATTATTATCATGAAATATTATGCTTTGTGGATTATTATTTAGTAATATGCAAATTATGTTAGCTACTTGATAAATATGAAATGCTATCAAGTACCGGTCCCGACATTCCGTGGAAGACAGCAAAGATGTGTGATTGAGAAAAATCCCATTTGAATCTTGGAATAGATTAGGATACAAGTGACATGTCACTAGGATATTTGAGTTCTGAGCTCGTTGAGTTAAGTCCGAGTTTTTGAGATGTAACTAGGCATCCGAACTCGTTGAGTTGAGTCTGAGTTCACTTATGGATGCAAACGCCCGAGCTCGTTGAGTTGAGTCCGGGTTCGCTTATGGGCAGGTTACATGGTAGCTTGGCTACATAATTTCAGTATGTTATTGAGTTTGTCTAGCTACAGGTATGACACTTATGTGCATGCAGTCCGTGTATCCAAATTATATTCCGATGTGTTCAACGGGTGAATCTTAAGTGAATAAGTAGAATACTTAAGAAGAAGGTGACATGTTGGTAAGTGTGGTGAATGAGAAAATTTGGGCAGGTATGTGCTTAAACCCTCAGGTTGAGAACTTGGTATGATGAAATCGTGGTAAGATGGTAAATGCAAATGTAACATGAATGTCTTGGTGATATTTATACAAATGATGTTTTATGTTGGATTGCATGATTATGTTACTTGCTATTTACATGTGAAGTTACTAAGCATTTATGCTTACTCCCTCCTTTCCATTCTTTGTACTTTTGACAAGCCAGCTCAGAAATTGGGAATGGTCAGAGGCTCGCTCACACTATCCGTGGACCATTTTGGTATAGTGGCTTGTATATTTTGAGTATGGCATGTATAGCATTATAATCATTTTGTGTATATGATCTTATGATATGGCTATTGGGTGGTAAGAAAATGTTTGGTAATGATTAGCCATTGGAATGGCTAATCAAGATCATATTTGGTGTTATGTATACTTAATGTGCTATCTAATCTATGGAAATTCATAAAAAGGTGAAATTTGCTATAAAATAGTATCATACAACAGCAATGATGTGAGTTTGAAAAATCACTAAAACTAGTAGGTACAGAATTAGATGATGAATAAAATATAAAATTGAAGCTTATTGAGTCTATTTTCATATGGAAGAAACAAAACAGGTAAATGAGTTGTATTTTATGAGAAATTTGAGTTTTGGTGGAACAGGTCAGAGCAGTTTCTGAATCCCCTGTTCTGAATTTAGAAATCCACTAAAAATTGTTAAAAAATAATTAGAGTCATAATTTATTCTTATAAATTCCTTATTGAGTCTAATTTTAAGAGCAACAAACAGAATAGTCATCTGAATTCTGTACAAAGAGAAAACTAATTCGTAGTGAACAGAGGTCAGAGCAGTCGAACACTGAAACAGGGGAAGCTTTAACTAAAAAACTGTACTAATTGGCCTGACTAAAAATTTTGGAAAGCAATTAGTAAATAGATATATGAGTCTAGTTTCAGGGAAAATTTATAAATTTTAATTTCAAGTTTCGTAACTTGAGATATGATTTTTTTAGCGACTATGATGCAGATGGGCAGTTTATTACGAAAGGTGAAATAAATTGTTTGAAATTGTTTAAGTGATAATTTAAGTCTGTTAACGTCTCATGCTCGACTCCAGCGACGGTCTCGGGTAAGGGGGTGTTACATGTTTTCTAGATAACAATTATGTCATATGCTTGTAATAAATTAATAACTAGCAACGTATATACTAGGATATGTGTATATGAAATATTCGGTCTCCTTAATTGAGTTGAAAATTTACTTATACTTGGGCATACAATGATTATATTATAGATGTTACATATATATATGTAAATATGCGTATGGTTGATTTTATTAAATGTGCAGGCTACTTTTATATTATACATGTTAGGTGTTAAATACTTGAATTGGTTAAGTGATGAATATTGTATGTGTCTTGTGAATAAATGGTCAATTGTTCTACCATGTGTTTAATGCTAAATGTGACCGCTACCTTAGTGCTGATTGCATATTATGTACAAGTATATGTTAGCCTATTCGGCTATGGTGTAATGTATTAAACATTTATTTGTGATTATTTATTAAAATATATAATATGGTTGCATGATTTGACATGGATTCTAAGGATTTTCTCTTAAAGTTAAATTGTGAATGGTATTAAAGATTAATAGTTAAGAAATCCAATAGTTGATTCACTTCGTATTAAAGAATAAAGCATGCAAGTTCATTTTGCCTATTGTTTAAGTCGCATATGTGGTGGTTTATATATGTTTTATGGCTTACTAAATTTTAAATGTGTATATGATTTGGTTACCATATGAATAACCACATAACTAGTATTAGAAGTATATTTGACCTTATGGGTGTTAGTTAATATTGCACATGCAAATACTTTAATGCAATAAGTAATAAGTGGAGTTTAGTTGCGACTCGTATATGCAAGATATAAGTCATTACTTGTTTTGAAATGTTAAATAGATTTTATTTTCAAATATAAATGAATTTGACTTGAACGAATATATATATATACATAAATGTCTGGAACTGAACTGTTGATCAGTAATGCCTCATAATCCTAATCCGGTGACAGATACGGACTAGGGGTGTTACAGGATAGTAGCAATGTAGTAATATTATTTACATACAACTTACCTCTGATTTCAAAATATAGTGACTATACGGTTTAGTCGATTTACCTGGCTTTCCCTAGGTCTTGATTCGGATTTGACAATTCTTGATCTATATTAGCAAAATACACTTGTTTAGTTAGTAATTACAATTAGGCAATTGAAAATTCACATTTTCGATAAAATGACCATTTTGCCCCTAGACTTTGGCAAAATGACCATTTTACCCCTATGCCTGAAAATCGATTTTTATCAAATTTCTTCGCCTCTTAAGCTTCGCTGAACTCTTTTACTCTTATAGCAACCTAAAATTCCCACTATTTCACACACTTATCACTTATTTTGCAAGTTATGCAAAATAGTCCATTTAGGTGTTTTCATGCTAACACCTTTCACAAAAGTTGTTTATAAGATAACCAAGACTCATTTTCTTCCATAAAAACTCAGCAAACAACACAAATTATTTCATGGAAAAACTCGAAACTCTTGATCCTTTTGCAAGATAGAACCCTTATTTGAAAACTCATGCTTCAAGGGTCTCAAAAGTACAAAAATATTTTAGAAAAGCCATTAGGATCACTTACTTGTGAGTGCTTCAAGTTGCTGCAAATTTTTGAAGCTTAAAACCCCAAAAATAGCTGATATTTTCAGCTAAGAAGAAATGGGAAATAGGGTGATATCATTTCCTTTTTCTATTTTCTATTTTAGTCAAAATTGGTCACCTAATCCCACCAAAAATTGAAATTTTTGACCACACATGTCTCTTATGGCCGGCCACCCTTTTTCTAGGGGTCTAATTGCCCTTTAAAGGCCCCTAATTTAGGTTCTCTAGCTATTTAACAACTTTAGTTATCAATTTAGGAGTTTTACACTTTATGCAATTAAGTCCTTTTTCACAATTGGGCTCACAAATGTCAAAATTAACTCACCAAATTTTTCATGTACTAATATAAACATGCTATGACTCCAAAATAATAATAAAATAATTTCTCCAACTTTGGATTTGTGGTCCTGAGACCACTATTCTGACTAGTCCCTAAATCGGGCTGTTACATTTCTCCCCTCTTTAGGGATTTTCGTCCTCGAAAATCTTACCAGCGAATAAGTTCGGGTATTGATCTCTCATAGGCTCCTCAAGTTCCCATGTGGCTTCCTCAACTCCATGTCTATGCCACAAAACCTTCACTACTGCTATATTCTTATTTCTCAACTGTTTGACTTCTCGAGCCAAAATCTTGACCTACTCCTCACCGTAAGTCATATCCGGAAGAATTTCAACCTCTGTCGGCTTAATCACATGAGAAGGGTCTGATCTATATCGATGTAGCATGGACACATGAAACACGTCGTGAATCTTTTCCAACTCCGGTGGTAAATCCAATCGGTAGGCAACTGGCCCTACTTTCTTGATAACTACATAAGGTCCTATGAAACGAGGACTCAACTTGCCTTTTCTACCAAGTCTAAGGACTTTCCTCCACGGAGATACTTTTAAAAATACCTTATCACCAACTTGAAACTCAATTTCCTTTCGTTTCAAATCCGCGGAAGATTTCTGTCTATCCAAGGCAGCCCTCAAGCAGTCACGAATCACTCTAACTTTCTTTTCAATCTCCTTAATTAATTTGACCCCGTGAATCTGACCCACTTTAAGCTGAATCCAATATAAGGGCACTCGGCACTTTTGCCCATATAATGCCTCATAAGGCTCCATTTTTAGACTCGTCTGATAACTAATATTATAGGTGAATTCAACCAACGGTAGATACTTTTCCCAACTACCTTGGAACTCAAGGATGCAACACTGCAACATGTCCTCTAATATCTGAATTACTCTCTCTAACTGACTGTCAGTTTACGGATGGAACGCTGTGCTAAAATTCAACTTTGTTCCCAGAGCCACTTGTGACTTTTTCCAAAACCTCGAGGTAAATCTCAGGTCTCTGTCTGAAATAAACAATATGGGCACTTCGTGTAGTCTCACAATCTCAGAAACATACAAGTCGGCTAATGTCTCAAGGGAGTAATCAGTACTCACTAGTATAGAATGTGCCGACTTTGTTAGCCTATCCACAATAACCCAAACAACATCCTTTTTCTTCGGGGTTATCGAAAAACCCATCACAAAGTCCATAGTGATTCCATCCCACTTCCACTTGGGGACCATGATAGGCTGAAGTAGACCCGAAGGCACTTATGTTCAGCCTTTACTTGTTGACATACCAGGCACTTAGACACAAACTCTGAAATATCTCTTTTCATACCTGACCACCAATACATTTTTTAAGGTCATTGTACATTTTCACATTGCCTGGGTGGACAGACGAACAACCACTATGTGCTTCTCTCAGAATGTTCTAAATAAGCTCATTGTCCATGGGTACACAAAATCTGCCTCTGAACATTAAACATCCTTCGGTACCAATACGAAAATCTGATTCAATTCCCGACTCATATTGAGTTCTCTTGGCTTGCAATTTCTCATCACCTTTCTGAGCTTCTCGAATCTCTTGAAGAAATGTCAGTCTAGCTCTCATCTCTGTTAGAATTGTAGCATCATCAGACAATGTCATATTGACATTCATTGTTATCAGCGCAAATAACGATTTTCTACTTAAAGCATCAGCGACTACATTCGCCTTTCCCGGATGGTAGTCGATAATCAATTCATAGTCCTTTATCAGCTCTAACCACTGTCGTTGCCGTAAATTCAATTCCTTTTGAGTTATCAATTACTTTAAGCTCTTATGGTTGGTGAATACCCGACATTTCTCCCCATACAAATGGTGTCTCCAAATTTTCAGTGCAAACATGATGGCGGCCAACTCTAAATCATGCGTCGGGTAGTTTTTCTCATGTAGCTTCAGTTGTCTTGAAGCGTAGGCTATGACCTTGCCTTCTTGCATAAGCACGCACCCCAAACCATTTAAGGAGGCGTAACTATATACTACAAACTCCTTGCCCGACTCCAGTTGCACTAACACTAGGGCTTCGGTCGACAAAGCCTTTAATTTCTCGAAACTCTGCTGGCAATTTTTAGTCCATTCAAATTTGACATCCTTTTGTAGTAGTCTCATCATCGGCGTTGCTATCATAGAGAGTCCGTTTACAAACCGTCTATAGTACCCGGCCAACCCCAAAAAGCTTCGAACCTCTATCACATTCTTCGGAGGTTTCCATTCAACAATAGCCAAGATCTTACTTGGGTCAACTCGAATCTCGTCTATTGACACAAGATGTCCTAGAAAACTGACCTCCTTAAGCCAAAATTCAATCTTATTGAACTTGGCATACAATCTCTTGTCTCTCAAGGTTTGCAACACAACTCTCAGATGCTTTGCGTGCTCGCTCTCATCACGCGAATAAATCAATATGTCATTGATAAAGACGACGACAAACTTATCCAAATATGGCCTGAAAATATGGTTCATTAGATCTATAAATACCACTGGGGCTTTAGTCAAACCAAAAGGCATAACAAGGAATTCATAATGCATATATCTCATCCGAAAAGGAGTCTTTGGTACATCTTGCTCTTTTACTCTCAACTGGTAGTACCCAGACCTTAGATCAATCTTGAAAAATATAATGGCCCCCTTCAACTGATTGAACAAATCATCGATTCTTGGCAAAAGATATTTGTTCTTCACCGTCACCTTATTGAGCTGTCTATAGTTGATACATAATCTCATCAACCCGTCTTTCTTTTTCATGAAAAGTACCGGAGCACCCCATGGTGAAAAACTTGGTCTCGCAAAGCCCTTATCCGTTAGCTCTGACAACTGTGCTTTCAACTCTTTCAACTCAGTTGGAGCCATCCTATACGGGGAAATCGAGATGGGTGTCGTACTGGGAACCAACTCAATTCCAAACTCGATTTCCTTCACAGGAGGTAGTCCGGGTAATTATTCTGGGAACACATCTGTAAACTCACAGACCACTGGTACCGATTCAATCTTCAACTCAAGCACTTGAGTATTAAACACAAAAGCTAGATATGCCTCATATCCTTTCCTCAAATATTTCTCAGCAGTTAAAGACGATATTACTACAGGCAGATTATCTGATCCATCTGGTCCAACTCGAAGAACATTCCCATCTCCACATTTCAACTCAATAACTTTCCTCCCACGGTCCATTACAACACTATGAGAAGTCAACCAATCTATCCCAAAGATTACGTCAAATTCATTAAACGAAAATAACATCAAGTTAGCTAGAAAACAATGACCTTTAATTGTAAAGGACAATCCTTACACACTTGGTCCACTAATACATATTTGCCTAAAGGGTTAGACACTTTGATCACAAACTCAGTGGACTCTACTAGCATGCTCTTATGAGGTACCAATTCCATACAAATATAAGAGTGGGTAGATCTCGAGTCAATTAATGCAACAACATATATATCATGTATAGAAAAAGTACTCGTGATTACATCGAGAGATTTTTCCTTTTCCTGAGCTTGAATAGCATAAGTCCTTGCAGGCGCTCTACCCTGGGACCTCACTGCAGCTTCTCTGGGTTCACTTTTACTAGAAGCCCCGTTTCTCGAGTTATTTTGTGGTCTACCCCTCAATGGAGCACTACTTGCCTTTACTTCTTACTTTCTCTCTCCCATTTCAGGGTAATCACGAATAAAATGGTCTAGTGACCCAAACTTGTAGCAACCCCTCTCATTTCCTCGGCACTCACCAAAATGACGCCTGCCACACTGCGAGCATTCTGGCCTATTTGGCTGAGTACTACTGACACTTGCGACAGAAGCAGTCTAGGCTCTAGAAGTTGCGTTCTACCGGTTCTTTTTCTATTTGAAACCCCACCGAAACATTCAATTGGGTAGAAAACTCTTTTGATCTTTTAGACGAGAACTGATATGATTTCTCCATCTATCTCTTCATTGAATCCCGCGACTCAATAGTTGCTTTTCTCCTTTCTTTTACTAGCTCCTTAGCCTTACATGCTTTCTCGAGGAGTGCAACAAATTCTCCTATCTCTAAGATGCCAACAAACACTCGGATGTCTTCATTATGTCCATCCTCAAACCTCTTACACATGGTAGCTTCAGTGGATACGCATTCACGTGCATAATTGCTGAGTTTCACAAACTCACGTTCATACTCCGTCACAGTCTTATTACTTTGCTTCAACTCTAAAAATTCCTTCCTTTTTCGATCCATAAACCTCTGGCTAATATACTTTTTTTGGAACTCTTCTTGGAAAAATTCCCAAGTTACTCTTTCTCTCAGTACCACAGACACGAGAGTATTCCACCACTGATATGCCAAATTCGTAAAAGTGACACCGTACACTTTACGCATTCTTCAGGTGTGCATGATAATTCATCAAATACACTGATTGCATTTTCTAGCCAAAATTCTGCTCTCTCCGGATCATCATCTATGCTAGCTCGAAATTCCTCGGCCCATTGTTTTCGGATCTTGTCTACCGGAGGCTTCTCTCTTCTAAACATATTTGCACCTTGCGGAGCTATTGGGGCATACTGAGGAATCGGGGGAGGTGGGGGAAGTGGAGTGTTCAGGTTCACATGAACGAACTCCGTGTACCAAGCATCCATCACCTGAAGGTAGGCTTCTCTAGCTCCTCCACCTTGGCCCATAATCATGGGCTCACTCTCAATCGATGTGGTCTTTCGGCGAGAGCCGAAGCATTACTTTCCACATTATCCGCCGTGGCTTTATCAGGATCCATTTACTGTATAAAAATATAATTTATAATCGTCAGAATTCGTCACACTATCAATGTACAATTATGGCATGTCTAGCTAGACTCGTACTCTCGCTAGGTTAGTCCTAGAACTAACTAAACCATAGTTCTGATACCACTAAATGTAACACCCTCTACCCGTAACCCATGCCAGGTCGGAGTACGAGGCATTACCTAACTTTATCTCATGCATACAAACAATCTCAAGTCACCGAGACTTGGTCCAAATTAAAAATTTTTCAATTTTTACTCTAAACTTCATATTATGGGCCTACGAGCCCCAAATCAATCGTTAAAAACTATTCGAAACCATTCTGGGTCCTTAAACCAACCTTAAGAAATTTGCCTTAAAATAGGGCACGCGCTCGTGTGACCATTTTGACATGGTCGTGCTGGTGGTCCATGTTGCTCACATGGCCTAAGCACCCTGGAACATGCTAGTGGCCCACACCCGTGTGGAATTAAATTCTAATTCACACCTACAGGGGTTTTCACACGACCAGACACACGCCCGTGTCTTAACCCGTGTACAAAAACTTGGGTTTTTGTTTTTACCGTCAGCATTCCTCAATTGTAACATGGCTAAGGCACACGCCTGTGTACTAGGCCGTGTCCTCCACACGGATGAGACACACGGCCGTGTCTCTTCCCGTGTGTTTATTATCATGTATCCTGACTTAAAATTTTTACGTACAAGGGTCACACGGCCGGACCATATGCCTATAGGGCTGACCGTGTGTCACACACGGCCTAGACACACCCCCGGGTCTCTACCCGTGTGGGCAATATAAGGCTATTTACCAAACCTCATTGCCACCCTTGCATACCTATTTTTATGCAAATACCAGCCAATACCAAAAAAAGTATAATTTCCAAAATCAAATTAGCCACAATGGACATTCATTCAACCATGTAGATGCAACTTTTATAAACTCAAAATAAATATTAGCCATCATTTGTGGCTTAATACTAAGTGTGGGATCTATCCCAAGCCAACACATTTGGCCAAATCTCCAAGATTCAAAAAAATAAATTTTAATCCTATACATGCCATATTCAAAAATATAAATCCAACCATACCGAATGTTTCGGCTGATACTGTGATCGATATCTCTGAATTTTGATGATCCTTGAGCTAGTTATGAGGCACTGAAAGAAATGGAAAGGAAAGGGAGTAACCATAAAGCTTAGTAAGTTGCATATAAATAAATATACAACAATAAGTTTACAATTCACCAACAACTTATGATACCAAAGTGAGCATAAGCATGACTTACTCTTTACTCCATACAAATCACATAGCATATACAATGAGTTCACATCTTATACATATGTATCACTTACGTACCTGTAATACTCACAATATGGTTATAGTTTTCTCATTAACTTAAATTTATAACTCTCACAGTTGAACCATTCGGAACACTACCAAATATTCCATAGGCCTCAATCATGGGTAAAGTCCCGATGCCATGCCCCAGACATGGTCTTACACCGGCTATCATCTTAAAGGTCGATGCCATGTCCCAGACATGGTCTTACACTAGCTCTCATATAATCGTGCCGATACATGTCCCAAACATGGTCTTACACTGACACATCTCGTAGCCGATGCATGTCCCAGACATGTCTTACACTAGCACTCGTCTCAATCCCAATGCCATGTCCTAGACATGGTCTTACACTGGCTCTCATAATGTGGCCAATGCATGTCCCAGACATGTCTTACACTAGCTTACACAAATGACCCAAGTGATACGGCATGAATATCTGGTTTACTTCCTAAGGTCCTAACGGGAATTCTACTATCTCAATTATCATTACACATTCTCAATCTCGAAATCAAGCAATTCATGCCATAACTATTCAATGACAATTTAAATACGGATAGTAGCAATGTAGTTATATTATTTAGATACAACTTACCTTAGATTTCAAAACGTAGCAACTTACGGTTTAGTCGATTTGCTTGGCTTTCCTCGGTCTTGGTTCAGATTTGACAATTCTTGATCTATATTAGCAAAATACACTCGTTTAGTCACTAATTACAATTAGGCAATTGAAAATTCACATTTTTGGTAAAATGACCATTTTGTCCTTAGATTTTTGCAAAATGACCATTTTACCCCTATGCCGGAAAATCGATTTTTATCGAATTTCTTTACCTCTTAAGCTTAGCTGAACTCTTTTACTCTGATAGCAACCTAAAATTCCCACTATTTCACTCACTTATCACTTATTTTGCAACTTAGGCAAAATAGTCCCTTTAGGTGTTTTCATGCTAACAACTTTCACAAAAGTTGTTTATAAGACAACCAAGACTCATTTTCTTCCATAAAAACTCAGCAAACAACACAAATTCTTTCATGGCAAAGCCCTAAACTCTTGATTAGTTTGCAAGATAGCACCCTCACTTGAAAACTCATGCTTCAAGGGTCTCAAAAGTAAAAAAATATTTTAGAAAGGTCATTAGGATCACTTACATGTGAATGCTTCAAGTTGCTGCAATTTTTTGAAGCTTAAAACTGTAACATCCTGATTTTGGGCCTAGTCAGAACAATAGTTTCAGGACCACAAATTCGACGATGAAAATTTTATTTTTTATTATATTTTTATGGTTTACGATTTCACGGAATAATTTTGTGAAAAGTTTGTTTGAAAATTTTGACATTCGAGCACTTAATTTAGTCAAAAGGACTAAATCGTAAAAAGTGCAAAAGTTGAGTTCTACATACTATAGGTGTCCAATTATTATGAAATTTTAAATTGAGGGTCCTTAAATGGTAATTATACCATTGGTTAATTTCTGGACAAAAATAGACATGAAATGGGTGTAATAAAATATTTTTAAGTTAGGGGTATTTTGGTAAACTAATATTTGAAAGAATTAAAAAGGGAAATAAGCCAAATTTAGCTATCATCTTCTTCATTCAACTGCTTCTACCAGAAGAAGCCATGTTCAAGGTTTTTTCAAACTCCCAATCTCGTTGTAAGTGCTCCTTAGCCCCATTTTTTAAAGTTCTTTATATTTTTGAAATCCCGGTAACTTGGTTAAGCTTATTCTAGCAATAATTTAACCTAGGGTTTATATTTGGAAAAATACCCATAGGAGAAATGTGTTTATTTTGATGTTTTATGGTAGAATATTAAGCTTGAAATTGTGTTAAACAACTTTTACTAAGCGATTTTACGTGAAAACGAGTAAAACGACATAATCGGTAAAAATACCTAATGTTCATAAGTACATGTTAGAATGTGAATTTGATGTTGCTATAGAAGGAAAAAATGATAAGCATGTCATAAAACATAAGAAAATAGGATGAAGTTTAATTTATAAGCCTAGGGGCAAAAATGTAATTTTGACAAAGTTTAGGGGAAAAATTTCAATTTTGCCAAAATATGATTTTGGGTCAATTTGAATAATGTGAGTCCTAATTAGGGTATATTTGTAATGATAGAGCAAGGAAAATTAAAATTCGGGCTAAAATCGGTAAAATACCAAGTTGTGGACAAAATGGTAAAAATGGCCATTTTCGTATACGAGGTAAGTTCGTGTGTTAATAATAATGCAATACCATACTTGAATTGTAATTTTCTATTTTTATGACATAAATTGTATGATTTAATATGTTTAGGAGAAGTTGATGAATGGTGTGTATGATATGGAAAATGTGATGCTTGTTGTGTCATGTGAAATTGAATGGCAAATTATTGTTACATGAATTGAATGTTAAATTACTATTACATGGGTTGTATGAATTACTACACGGTTGTACCTGATGAGATTTTAACAAGTTTGTACGTAAATAATTTATCGATTCTTTTTATTTTATTATATTTTTGTTATCATATGAAATGTGGCTGCCTATAGAATGATTATTTGTTGTAAATTGCAAATTGAAAAATGACTATGAATAAATTTGTAACATGTTGGAAAGTGAGGAATTTCCTGGTTGAGCCTTCGAAATAAAAACGATACGAATGATCTATTGTGAGGTCACGTGTGTAGTTCTAAGTGTAGGCTACTATGCGTACCTGAGATAATTGGTCGCGTGTGTAGTACTAAGTGTAGGCTACTATGTGTACCTGATAACTTCGATCACGTGTGTAGTACTAAGTGCAGGCTACTACGTGTATCAGATGGTTAGGTCACGTGTGTAGTACTAAGTGCAGGCTACTACGTGTATTGGATAATTGGTCGCATGTGTAGTACTAAGTGCAGGCTACTATGCGTACCAGATAGCCTTGTCTACAAGTGTGAAAATATGTGCAGGCAACTAAGTATCAGTTATTATTCCGAAGAGTTCAACGAGAAAATCGATTAAGTAAAAATACATGTGAACATGATAATATGATGAATAAATGCAAGTATATGTTTATGAAAATTATGAGCAATGTACTCGATATTTGAGTGAACTTCGATAAGACAAAATGGATTAAGTGAAATTATGTAAGAGTGAATTTTAGTAGTAAAACAATGTTGGACAGTAGCAGTTGCGTGACTTTGAAAATTCACCAAATATTGTGTAAGTTGACTTAAATTTCAAAAAAAATTATGGAATTAAATATTAATGAATCTATTTTCATATAAAAGAAACAGGGGGAGTGAAAGAGTTCTATATTATGTGATATTCTAATTTTTGTGAGACAGTGTCAGAATGAATTCGAGATCCCCTATTCTGAATTGGAAAAATCATTAAAAATTGTACAAAAATAATTATGAGTTTTAATTTATATTAATACAATCTTAAATGAGTCTACTTTCGGGAGGAATGAACAGAAACATCATCTGAGTCCCGAAACATGAGATAAATAATTTTTAGTGAAGAGAGGTCAGAACTATTAGACAGCAAAACAGGGGAAACTTCAATGAATAAACTGTACTAATTGGATAAACTAAAAATTCTGAAAATTTTATTGGAGAAAGGTATATGAGTCTGTTTCAAGGAAAATTAACGACACTAAATTTGGAGTTTTTAGCTCCAGATATGAATGATTTAGTAACTGTAACTCGATAAAATAGCTTAACCTAAACATGTGTAATTGTACAATTATAGTGTTTTATCTTGAAAAGCATGTTAGTAATTTCTTATTAATTTCATATCTACTTACTAAGTGTAAAGCTTACCCATCCTCTCCATTTCTTTAGTATTTGCAGGTCGGCTCGGGGTTGGAGATCGTCAGAGGTAAAATCGCACTATCAAACTATCATTTTTGGGAGAATTAATTCAAATATTATAAATATCAAGTGCGTGGCATGTATAGGAAGTTGGTTTGTGATATGTACTATTATTATGGCTTTGACCATACGTATCAGTCTGCATTGAGTTATCGTATGTGATCATGAGATGTGGTCCTTATCCATTATAGTTTATAAGTTTAATTAATCATGGCATGTCCTATGTTTTAATGTGATGTTATAGTTAGCTTTGTTTGTTATACATGATTGGTCATACATCAGGTAAGTTAAATGCAGGCCAGTGGATCATGAATTAAATGGAAATGAGTAATGTTGCCTTGAATATGGATGTTTAATGAAAAAATTGGTAACTACATTATGATGGTATAAAATGAGAATAAGATTTAGCATGTCTAGTTCTAGTTAATGTAAGAATGTATATTATATATAGGATGGTAAGCAAATATGTTTGAAGTAAATGACATGTTATTGCATGATTATGGATGTGTAAGTGCTCATTTATGCAATGTTATATGTCTTTAAATATGAGTCTATGCATGTGTTTGAAAAGTTTTGAATTAAATGAAATTTTATGGCCCGGTTTTCGTCTATGTGTATGGTTAAGTATGGTAATGCCTCGTACCCTATTTCAGCCTTGGATACGGGTAAGGGATGTTACAAAAACCCCAAAAATGGCTGATATTTTCAGCTAAGAAGAGATGGGAAATAGGGTGATATCATTTCCTTTTTCTATTTTCAAGTTTAGTCAAAATTGGTCACCTAATCCTAACAAAAATTGAAATTTTTTACCACACATGTCTCCTATGGCCGGCCACCCTATTTCTAAGGGTCTAATTTCCCTTTAAAGGCTTCCAATTTAGGTTCTCTTGCTATTTAACACCTTTAGCTATCAATTTAGGACTTTTACACTTTATGTGATTTAGTTCTTTTTCACAATCGGGCTCACAAACGTCAAAATTAACTCACTAAATTTTTCATGTACTAATATAAACATGCTATGGCTCCAAAATAATAATAAAATAATTTTTCCAACTTTGAATTTGTGGTCCTGAGACCACTATTCTGACTGGGCCCTAAATCAGGCTGTTATAATGGGTGTGTGAATTTTCGTTCTGTAATCCACGAAAGGTGGGTAATAAATATAATCAAACTCGACTTCAACTCAAACAACATGCCTCCCACTAGATAAGTTATACATAGGGGCTGTTGTTCATCCGGTGATGCTGCAAGTTGGCATATATTTTGCTTGGCCATCTTGTCAGGTTTGTCAAACGAGAAAATATCCTCAGTGTAAGATAAGATTTATCCATGATTTGGTCGTTTACCGCATCAAATGGCTTTTCTTCGTAGTTTTCGAGCCAACTTCTCTATTTCTGGTTCAAACTCTAGAGACCCCGATTCTGATCTGGTCATAAGGTGTGTAACACCCCGAACCCGAGACCGTTGCCGGTGTCGGGTACGAGGGGTTAACAAGCCAAAACCACTTATGGCACCGACCAATTTGACATTCCAGGCAAGCTGGAAAACTGCGTTGCTGTCGCCTTAAAAAGCATATCTCGAGTTTCACAACTCAGAAACTGATTCTGTAAATTTTCCCTGAATTTAGACTCATATATCCATCCATGGATTTATTTCTAGAATTTTTAGTCGGGCCAATTGGTACAGTTTATTAGTTAAAGTCACCCATGTTACAGGGGTCGACTACACTGACCTTCGCAAGTTACAACTTGAATATCTCTCTGTACAGGGTTTCAATACTGATGCCGTTTGTTTCTAATGAAACTAGACTGAAAAAGGAATCTTCAAATATTAGGTATGACTTCTAATTCATTCTGGATAATTTATGGTAAATTTTTAAAGTCGTGACAGGGGACCCAGAAACAGTTCTGGCCCTGTCTCACGATAACTTTAATATCTCTTAACACGTAACTCCTATGACCTTTTCGTTTCTTCCATATGAAAGTAGACTCATCAAGGTTCATTTACATAATTCTTTCACTATTTAATACCATCCCTACAATTTTTGGTGATTTTTCACATTCCCGTCACTGCAGCTGGCAGCACCTGTTTTTAAGGTAGGTCTTACCTATTTTGTAGTCTCCATGAACCAACTAGTCTTGCCATACATAGGTTCACCTATGATCATTTTTAGCCATTCCAATGGCTGATCATGTGACCAACACTCCCATTTCCAATCCATAATCACATCATGAAACCATATATATATATACAAATCACAAATGGTCTAAGTTCGTACTTTACTTCTACGAGCCATTTTCGCATGGCCGTACACATGTACATCACAACACATTTGAACCAACAAGGGTAGTCCTATACATGCCATTTCAAAGTTCAACCAAAATTATACCAAAATGGAGGCTTTGATAGTGTGGATGACTTGACTTCAATGATCCCGTATCCGATCGCTAACGAACAAAATCTATAAAACAGAGAGCCAAAGCAACGGGTAAGCATTTTTATGCTTAGTAAGTCTCAAGCAATAAAATCAGCTTTAACTAAAGCATTACATTCACATAGCCAAATGAATCATTTCATTAATACACATTCACATAATCATACTTACTTCACACTTCATCATTGTATACTTTCACAAGATATCAACCAATTCAATAGCTGAAAATTCGTTAGTCGATTGAACGAATGTTACTCAAACATATCGACTTTTCCAATGCACATATAAACATACCTTATCCTTTGGGCTTTTCGAGCGTACTAATTAAATTTATTACAGCAATCAATGCTCACCTTCAGCCCAAGCTTCTTCAGAATACAACCGGATATAACCACATGCACGAATGCCTTCGGGTCTTAGCCCGGATAGAACGACTTGCACAAATGCCTTCGGGTATTAGCCCGGATTTAACAACTTGCACGAATGCCTTTGGGTCTTAGCCCGGATTTAGTCACTAGCATAATTGCCTTGGTCTTAACCGGATTTAACTACTAGCATAAATGTCCTCGGGACTTAGCCGGATATCATTTAATTGCTCATGCACACACATACATCAATAGTCATTACACATCCATGTTTCGTTTTCGTTACTAAGGCTCAAACACAAACATATCACTAGCATAATCGCCTTCGGGACTTAGGCCGGATATCATTCAAATACTCATACACACATAAATCAATAATCATTACACATCCATATTTCATTTCACATAATTCGAGTAGGGTCATTTCTTGAGGACTTACCTCGGATGTTGTCGAACGGCTTCAACGGCTATTCGATCACTTTTTCCTTCCCCTTATCCAATTGTGGCCCTCTAAGCTCTCGAGATTTATGTTAACAAGTAAATTGATTTAGTCGTTTGAATATCAAAGGGGAATCCAAGGTACTTAGCCCTTATAAGGCAGCACACAATTATATTCACACACTTGAGCTCATTAATTATAACATAGCATCAAGCACTCATATGGCCGATTATACTTAGTCATACTTGCACCAAATCAACAATAATTTCAAGGTTTTTCATACTATACATGCACTAGGCCGAATGTACATGCAAATTTCACAACCATTCTTCAACAAATTTCTCCTTTAAAGAAACATATTTATCACTTTCTTCATAACCAAAACATCATGTGCAAACATATATACACATATAGGTGTAAGGCAATTTCAAGGTATCCATAACCATCCAAAACACAAATTTTAACTAACATGCAAGAAGCATAAACCATGCTCATGAATGCATCATGGCCGAATACATCACAATCATGCCTTTTCAACTTCACCATGGTTAAAAAAAAAAACTCAATGTCTTACTCAAGATTGCTACAAAGAAATTTCAAGAGTAGTCAATCCATCATTGCATGCATCATTAGCAAGCTTCACATTTAGCATGCAATGGCTTTAACACAATAATAACCTTGGCCAAATACCATTTCCATGGCATAACAAGGATTTGAACCATGGCTAACATGAACATCGGGTTAGCAACCAAAACATGCATGAATCTCATGACACAACCTCATACATACCTTAATCTTGATGCAAGTTTAGCCAAATCTTCTTCTAGATCTCTTCTAAACAAAGAAAATGAAGCAAAAATCTCTTCTTCCTCTTAAGAATTTCGCCAAAGGAAGGAGGGGAAAAGATGAACAAATTTTTTTGTTTTTCTTTATCACCTACACGGCAATGGGGGGATGCTACACTCACACACATTTTTTTTTTTTTTCTCTTCCCACATTTTAATTATTAATCATTTCTCTCATGCTCCATTAACAAAACATGTTTCAACATGTTTTCTTTGCCCATAAACCATGTCATGGCCGGCCACCACCTATAAAAAGGGGGAATTTGACATGCAAGTCCATTGTTTTGCATGCATGCTTTAATTAGTCATCACACATTTCCCCATCATACTTTCAAAGTTTACTACTAGGTCCTTTCTAGTGAAATTCACATTTATAGCTCTAAATCAAAACATCAAAAATGTCACACATGAATACACACATATTATAGGCATCAAAATAAATTTTAGATTATTTTTATGCCTCGGTTTTGTGGTCCCAAAACCACGTTCCGACTAGGGTCAATTTTGGGCTGTCACAAGGTGACCAAGAAAATTAGAAAAATATCTCCAATCATCGACAATGGCGCAAAATTTTAATGGGCGTCGAAACCACCAAATATAATTCCTACAATAAAATAACTCTAAACAATAGTAAAGAGTAGTAGGGCCAAGTCCACTGGGATTGGATATTATGATCAACTTTCGTGTTGTTATTATGAACAGAATTTCAGTCGAGCCGATAATCATGGCAATAGTCGTGTCCATGGCTCCAAATAGACTTGCTGAAAAATAAATTAAGTAAATTAAATAAATTAGAGGAGTTGGCAATGTGTAGAAATTAAATAATTAAGATAGTAGAAATAATAAATTAAAGAGATCAAAGTAAAATTAAATTTGAAAATGAATTTGGATTTTTGCAAACAAAATTAGAAAGCCTTAGCCCTTGACTTGATGGATTCTGGTTTTTGAATCGTTCCTCAAAAATTAGTTTTCTCCTCCAAATAATAAGCTGGTTATAATGATTAAGAACGTCATAACAGCAAATCCTGCCTCTCATAGTTGATTCGGGTACTGTGACACCCCTAACCCGTATCCGTCACCAGACTAGTGTTAAGAAGTATTACCAATTTAATAATAAACATAAATTATTCATATCTTAAAGTTCAATCGAATTTATATCAAACATACATCATGTTCTCAAGTTAATAAACATATCTCAATGTCTATAATATACATCACTATAATATATTCGATTACCTAAATAAAATAAATCAAACATTTTCCCATTTTGTAAACATAAATTTCATTTTAATACTCTTACACAAGCAATCATTAAAACTAATCAAATATTTATATATACAACTTAATGTCCAATCATAAATATATGACATTAAACAAAATTATTATATGACCTTACCTACCTTTGATGTTACTATAATATATATGCATTTTAACCTATTCCATTATTTAAGTCATGACTATATCGATTCGTATATTATGCATGTGGTTTGATTTTAAAAATTTTCACGGCATATAAGGCATGTGTATATAATACACATAAACAAGCATATTCATTTAACCATATACAATTATGATTATAATCAATTTTAAACACTGGTATCAAAGCAAGTCATACCAATGTACCTCTCAATTATATACCAAATTATTTAACCACAATTATGACACATTTTCGACTCAGCACATAACCTAACATTTTGATCTTTTATTATCGAATCTCATACAAAACATATTAACAAAAACAATCATAGAACATGCACATTATTTGTTTTCATCAACCGTACTTAATTAACTAATTATTCAAGCATAATATATGCACATACATTCCCATTACAAATCGAATCAAAATGACTAATACACATTCGAATATATATATCATTAACATTTTACTCCATTATTAGGCCAGATTAATAAACCATTTACAAAGACAAAACATACCATACATCCAACTTACCAGGAGTAAGCTAAACATAGGCTATTTGTGATACCTTAACAAAGCACAAAAATCAAGTTCTTAAATGTTTTCATATATGTACGAACCATAACCGAATCAATCAAACTCATATCCAAATTTACCAGTCATTTCCGAGTGCATTAATACATATAAATTTGACTAAATTTTGTATATTCACATCATATATTAGACAACCAATTAATCCTAAAACATTCACCTACATTACCATCCATTACATCTTTTATTCGGCCAATATATATATATATATATATATATATATATATATATATATTAACCTATATTATAACATCCACACAACATGATAATCGTACATTTATATTTATTTTACATAACAAGCAATAAATTAAGATCAAATATTCACTTTTACTCATTATAAATCTATGCAAATATAATCATATCAATTTGAATCATATTTGAACAATCATATTAAATCATATCATACACATATAGCATAAACTTTTCACCTATTTAATCATATCAACTCACATGACTATATCATCAACAATATGTCAAACATACCATATACATATTGCATGCATGATGCTTTCAAAATAGACTTAATCATTAACCATAATTACACAGCCATTAGCAAACATATCAAACACCTCACACATATGTACATACCAATACTGAAGTTTGCTTAAACTTAAACATTATACTTAGCCATTTTCGCATGGCTTTATTCACATATACATTCAAAACCAAATATATCAAAATTAGCCTATACATGCCACATAACCAAATATCAAAACTTTATTTACCGAAAAGATAACCGAATAGTCTGATAACGTCTCCATCGACTTCCAACCCAAGCAGATCTCCGAAAATCTATAAATATAGGAAAAACACACAAAATAAGCTTCGAGAGCTTAGTAAGCTATAAGCAAATAAATAACTCAATATTAATGTTAAATTAATTCTATCAAACTAATTTATACTATTATAATCACAATTATTTTCAAGCTCATAGTTTCATATATAACATATACTTCCATGTACAAATTTTACCTTGGTCAAATATACATGTATCTATTATCAAAATAACATACACTTTCAAAGCCATATTGTCAATATATATAACTGAATATTTAAACTCTTATATGCATATCTTTATAAATCAAACCTTAATATCACATGTTTATGCATAATATACGGCTAAATATACTTCACAATTGTCCAAATATGAAAACAAATACATTTCATTTACAAAATCACATATACTTATCATTTGGCCGATTATAGATTTTCATATACATATATACTCTCATTTATGTCATGAATACATAAGTAGACCGAATGTATACTTTCACATTTGCATATATATAATTCACATCAACATGTAACATTTATATCATCAATTTAACCATTCAACTTATGATAATTTCATAACTTAATATGAATACATACTTGAGGATTTTAACTCAAATTTTTTTTTTGCCTTAACTTATGATTTCCCGTTGAACCATTTAGAATTGGATATGATACTCGGATAATCACACATATCGTACAATGCCAACGTCCCAGATGTGGTCTTACACGTAATCACGTATTGATGGCATTGTCCCAAACAGGGTCTTACTCGTAAACACATATCAGAATCACATATCGATGCCAACATATTAAACGTGGTCTTACTCACTCACATATATTGATGCCATGGTCTTACTCGCACATAACATATCGGGACTTTCAGACGTCGTAACTCGGTCGAGTCAAACTCGTAAACATAGTTCCCAAGTATAATCACATTCGGCTAACATATATACAAGCTCATAAAATTTAAATCAGCATTTTACATTCACATATATTCAAAATTTACAACATTTATTTGCTTATAAACTTAACTTGTTCTAACACGAACGCACCGAAACGACTATTTGACAATTTTTGACTTTCCCCGATCCAAATCTGATTTCCACATTTATTGATCTAATTCAATACAAATTCAACTTATTTAATAATATATTCAGTCAAATTTATCCAAAAACACATAAATGGGCTAATTACTCCTTTACCCTTGACATTTCATATTTTTCCCAATTTAGTCTCTATTTCACAAAACACAAAATACACAAAATTTCTATACACCCATGCTTAGCCGAAACTTTATGGTGTTCAAACAAGCCCACATATTTCATTTATTTCTCATTTTAGTCCCTCAAAATCTCATTTTTACAATTTAGCCCAAATTACACAAATTCATCAAAAATTCAAAGACAAAATATATCAACGCAATATGTATCTTTAATTTTCCAACAACTAACATCACAAAGCTCTAAATTTCATCAATGGAATATTTCAAAATCATCAAATAGATCAGAAAGTGAGACTTGGGCTTGATAAAACACTCAGCAACGATCACAAAAACGTAGAAATTATCAAAAACAAAACAAAACTCATACCTTAATCAAAGAACAACCATGTCCGAACCTTAAAACTCCATAAATTGATTTCTTCTTCATTACATTTGGCTAAAGATGTTAAAAGATGGACTAAATTCAGTTTGGTTTTATGTATTAACCTTTAATAATTATTTTACTATTATAGCCTTACTAAAATAATCTTTAAAACATATAAACCAAGGTCATAAATGTCCACTAGCCTTTCAAATGATTTAATTTCCATTTGAGGACTCCCACTTTAAAAGCCATAGCTAATAAATACTTTTATCAAATAGAATGCAACTTTTACACTTTATGCGATTAAGTCTTTTTTAATAAATTGGCACACAAACGATAAAATTTTCATACAAAATTTTCACAGATATCAATTCACATATTATAAACATGGAAAATAGTATTAAAATATTTGTTTGACTCAGATTCGTGGTCTCAAAAATACCATTCTAACTACCATTCTAAATAGGGTCTAAATCGGGCTATTACAACTCTCCCCCTTCGGGATTTTCGTCCCCGAAAATCTTACTAGAAAGTAGATTAAAGATTTACTTCCATATAGCATATTTCAAATTCACACAGGGCTACCAATTACATATCTATTAAATTTCACAACTAAGATTCTAATTTGTTTTCCGCTATACATCATATTAAGCCAAAAATTATTTATAACTGTACTAATTACTTTCAATTTCTACTTAATTTTGCTGATGATATTAATCTCATAAATCATTTACTCAGAAAACTTGATCCTGAACAACAGAGTTAGGTAACTGCCACATACAATACCTCATACAATATCACTTTTATAATCACCTGATAATTTGTCAAATAGTAACAATCTTTCTTAGTTGTTTTCAAACTCTAAAACATAGGAATAAATAAATATTTCAAGAATCTTCAAAACAACCCAGTCCTCACAGCTTACTGTAGTTTCTCCCAGAATTACCATATAAATTTTAGATTTCAATCTGAAACAATGATAACTGGAAACATGTGCAAACTGGCAGTATTTGAAACGAATAACTCAGTTGATTTGTAAAAAGAGAAATCTATGCATATGGAAAGACTTATTAAGACAGTTAGCAATGATTCAGATAACATCTATCTTTTTCAATGACAAGAGATAATCCCCAAAAAAAATTCATCAAAATTCTATTTCACCATTATTCAGATATCAAAGCATGCTAAAGTACTCTTGAAAACTTTAACCTGTTGAAAGCTCATACATTTAAACGCGAGGTTAGAAATATTACATTTTATATCTATTATCAATACCACTATCTCATATTATCTATATAACGGTCCAGTTTTGACCCTAGTCAGAATAGTAGTTTTCAGACCACAAATTCGAGTTAGAAAAATATTTTAATATTAATTTCTATGTATTTGGTAAGTTAATAGACATGTGTGAAAGTCTCGTGTGAAAATTTAATTGTTTGTGTGCTTAATTTGAAAAAAAGACCTAATCGCATAAAATATAAAAGTTGTGTGCTAGATGTTTAAGTGCTTATTTGAGTTGGCTTTCTAGAATAAAGGTCCTTATGTGGTTATTTGACCATTGGAAGTTTGAATGGACTTATAAGGGCATGTGTTAGGTTAATTTATAATTGTTTATAAAAGGGCAACATGGGAAAATGTTTATTAAAATAATTTATATGAAAACAAATTAGAAAATCATGTCATATATGTGTTCATCCACCGAAATTGATGAAAAAAAAGAAAGAATAAAGGGTTTTAGGTTTCGGCACATTGGAAGCTTAATTTGGGTACGTTTTTACTTAGGTTTTTGATCATTTCTACGTTTTTTAGATCATTGCGAAGTGTACTATAAAGCCCATGCCTCAATTTTTTATTTTGTTGATGATTTGAGAATGTTTCATGGATGAATTCATGAGTTTTTTGTTGTTTAATGGTGAAATATGAAAGCTTGATGTTGAGTTTACATGTTTTGTCTTTGGATTTTAGTTGGATTTGAGTAAATTGGGCTAATTTGTGAAAATGTTATTTTGAAGGACTAAAATTTAAAATAAATGAAATGTGTGGACTAGTATGAGTACTAGAAGAATTCTAATAAGCATAAGTATATGCAAATTATGTCTATTTGTGATTTTGTGAATTAGGGACTAAAGTGTCAAAATGTGAAAATTTGAGGGCTAAATTGTAAAATGCCCTAAATATGTGTTATAGATGGAATTTTATTAATTGGTGAATAAAAGGGTTAATTTTGAAAACCTATAGATCAAGAAAGGAGGAATTTGGACTTAGATTGAGAAAAGTTGAAGGTTATCGAGTATATAGTCTGAGTCGACAAATTTCGAGTACAAGGTAAGTTTGTACTTAAAATATGATGTTAAGTAAGTTTTGATACTTTTCTTATACATGGGTTGTATATATTTGAATTGGATAATATGGTGATGAAACGAAAGTTTTGGCACTAAGTGTGCGATTTAAACTAACTTTGGAACTAAGTGTACGGCTACTTGAGGCACTAAGTGTACGATACCGACTTAATTTCAGTTATTTGAGATGGTACTAAGTGTGCGGAAATATTTAGCTTCGGCTAACCTTATAGCACTAAGTGTGCTGATGTATAAAATATGAATAACTTATGGAAAGTCTTATAACATTCAACATGAGGTAAGTACAAAAGTGAATATGTACGGGAAGCTTCAGGTATGCATAATGCCTAAGTGGTAGATGATGTTATGTATATGAATCTCATTGAGTTGATATAGTTATATGGATTGAAATTGTGCAAATACTCATAGGTTATCATTTTATATTCATATACTATGAATGTTTTGAGTACGAGCTTACTAAGCTTTTGAAAGCTTACTCTGTGTGATTACTATCTGTTTTACAGTTATCGTAGCTACGGAAGGCTCGGGGATAGTCGAGGATCGTCACCACACTATTGATCTCATTTTTGTACTTTTAAAAATGTAAATTTTTGAAGTATGGCATGCATAGGCTAGTAGTTGTGAAGTATGTTTTGTGATGTATATAGTTAGCCATGAGATTTGGCTAATTTGTGTTTGAACTCTTATTTGATAATGGCTTATGATATGGGATGTTAATTTGCAACTATGGCATGAATGATGTATATTTTAGCATAAAGAATGGTTGATTGGGTTGTGCATATATGTTTGTTTCCTTGTTTTAGGTTGACCTATAATGGGTGGCAAGTTGGCTTAAATCAAGCCTGCATTGTGCCACACGGTCAGGGGACACGGGTGTGTCGTATGGCCGTGGGCTAAAGTCTGCAGCTAGCTAAGTATCACACGGCCATAGCACACGGGCGTGCCTATTGGCCGTGAGTGAAAGTCAGTATGGTTACCCTGATTTGGCAAGGCTGGCTCACATGGGTGTGTCTGATGCCCATGCGAGGCACACGGCCTGGACACACAGGAGTACGACCTCAATATAATTATTTTTTTTTTAAGTTTTGAAATTTACGAGTGTGTTGGTTTAGTCCCGACCTCTTCTTAATGCATGTTTATGGTCTCATTGACCTGAGTAAGGGACTTTATGCTTATGTTTGACTTTTGATGGTAAAGTGATTGTGAAATGTCCCAATATGTTCGATAATTCCCCGTAACCCTAGTCCGGCGATGGATACGAGTTAGGGGTGTTACATTTGGTTGGTATCAAAGCTATGGTTTAGTCGGTGCTAGGACACTATAGCGTATTTGAGTCTAGCTATACATGTCATATATTTGAATCTGTGATAGTGTGATGACTCCTGACATTGAAATGTGCTTTTATATAGCAAATGGATCCTGATAAAGCTGTAGCTGACGATGTTGAAAGTAACACAGCCGTTCCCGCGCAAGGGAAAGTGCAAGCTGATTCTCGACTGGCTACGAGTAGCCGTGATGGTGAGGATAAGCAAGCCTTCTATCAGATGATGAACGATTGGTTCACTCAATATATTAGAACCAATTTGTCTGTACAACAACCTCCACCCCCGGTTAATCCTCCTCAAACTTGGGATATGCCACGAGTGAATCCAGTACAGTTGAGTAGACCACCAGTTGACAAGATTAGAAAATATGAAGCTGAAGAATTTTGAGCTACAACAAGTGATGATACGGAAAAGGCTGAGTTCTGGTTGGAAAACACAATAAGAGTGTTTGATGAATTGTCCTTGATCCTGAAGAATGTATAAATTGCGCTGTTTCACTTCCGAGAGACAGGTGTATTATTGGTGGAAGACTTTGACATCTGTGATTTCAAGTGAACAAGTTACATGGGATTTCTTCCAAGCTGAATTTCGAAAGAAATACATCAGTCAGAGATTTATTGATCAGAAACACAAAGAGTTTCTTGAGCTTAAACAAGGTCGTATGTCTATTACAGAATACGAGCGAGAATTTGTAAGGTTGAGTCAATATGCCCGTGAATGTGTATCTTCGGAAGCAATAATGTGCAAGAGATTTGAAGACGGCTTGAACAAAGATATTCACTTGTTAGATGGAATGCTAGAAATCAAAGAATTCGTGGTACTTGTTGAACGAGCATGTAAAACGGAGGATCTTGAGAAAGAGAAAAGAAAGGCTAAGTTCGAAGCTAGAGATGTACGAAACAGATCATCGGGCAAATCATTTCAATCTGGATCCAAGAAGTTTAGAGATGATAGCAGTCATTCAAAGACTAGTGTGGGATATTCAAACAAAGACCGTGTTAGATCACAATCGAATTACAAATCTTCAGCCACGTCTGTTGCTAGTGTTGATAATGCAAAGAAGGAAATGCCTGAATATGAGCAATGTAGAAGATGACACTTTGGTGAATGCTGGGGAAAAAAGTAATAATCAAGCTTGTTATAGTTGTGGTTCGAGAAACCATTTTATTAAGATTGTCTAGACTTAGCTGGTGTGACAGCCCTAGTGTGACCCTAGTCGGGAAGTGGTTTCGGGACCACAAAACCGAGTCATAAAAATAATTAATTGCTATATTCTATGCTTATTATGTGTGTACATGAGTATGTGGAAGTTTCATTCTCTAATTTTGCCAATTGCATGAGAAATTATTAAATGGGGATCAATATGAGACATAGTGAAATATGATAGGCTAATTTTAAATGGCTTATTAGTGCATGTTAACACAAAGGTGGACTTGCATGTCAAGTTGCCCAATTTCTTTATAGTAGCCGGCCAAGATGGAATGTTGATGGGCAATACATATGTTTAATTAGATATTATAATAAGAAATTGGGTTATTGGAAATAAAATAATGTTAGTAAAGAAGGAAAAAGAAAAAAATGCTCATCTCTCTCTCCATTGCCGTGACTTGAGAAGAAGAAGGAGTGTTCATGTTTTCTTTCTTTTGCAATTACCGTAACTAGAGAAAGGGGAAGAAGGAAGATTCGGCCAAGGTGGTCCTCTAGATTAAGCTCAAGGAGTTAAAGGAG
The DNA here is from genome assembly GCF_025698485.1 of Gossypium arboreum. Lineage (NCBI taxonomy): Eukaryota > Viridiplantae > Streptophyta > Magnoliopsida > Malvales > Malvaceae > Gossypium > Gossypium arboreum. The sequence goes on from NC_069078.1 coordinate 30,805,573, forward strand.
GAGAATCAAGCAAGGGAAAGACGAAGGTCATCGAGTAGCCGACTTGGAACTATTTTACCCAACACAAGGTAAGTCACTAAGCATATATTTTGTATTGATTTAAATAGACATAATATCTATGTAATTATGCCGAAAGGAATGATAAATTTGTATACATGTATGTATGTGGTGATGAAAGTATTGACTGAAAAGAAAAGAGGTGAGATGTATTGGGTTGTTGATTTTGGCACTAAGTGTGTGGGTATAAACATTTATGATCATGAGATTGGCACTAAGTGTGCGGGTTTAAAATTTGTACAGCACTAAGTGTGCGAGTTTGATTATATAGCACTAAGTGTGCGAGTTGATTATATAGCACTAAGTGTGCGGACTCACTATATGCTTTTGAATCACTATTGACACTGAGTGTGCGACATTATTGAGTTGATCACGGACAGCGGATCGGGTAAGTACCTTGAGTTCATGGCTAATAGGCGCTATGTTTATATTTGGAGTTGAGCTTGGTATGTTTTGAACCTATGTGACAATTTTAATTGAAGTCACGTACATAAGAATTATCGTGGAATAAGTGAAAGGTCATTTAGTTGTATGATTGTAACGAAACAAAATGATGTATAAAAATGCCTCAAATATCCTATTGATTAGTATATGGAATGTGAATGTGTAACTTGGTATGAGATTGAATCGAAAGGTCTAAGGAACTATGGTATAGTTCGGTTTGGATGGAGTAATTAGCCTCGTTCCATTTTGTTTCCTCTTGTGATAATGTTATTAATGGATGGTAGTGCATTGCTTATGACTTCATCGAGTTATATACTCATTCGGTGTTTGCTTGTCACCTATTTTAGGTTCCTTAGACTCGTCTTTTTGCGTGCTCGGACCGTCATCTAAGTCATCACACTCGGATTGCAACTTTTGGGGTATCTTCTTCTTAGTTGGTCTAGGAGAACATTTCGCATGTATAGGCTATTATGTTTTGTTGAACTTTCAGATGTAAACTTTAGCCATGCGAAAATGGCATAAATATTAAGTTGAATTTTGGTCCTATGATACTTCGTCATAAGTCTTAGTAAAAATTGGTTTGATAATGTTGTCATGGCTGATTATTCTCGGTGTTAAATTCATGATATGTATGATGAATTATTAGTTAGATTAAGGAAAAATCACAAAATAGGCATAGTTTGCTTTAGTAACAGATGCTGGTAGCAGCAGTGATGTGAGATTGAAAAAAATCACTAAAAATGGTAGGAATGGAATTAAATAAGGAATAAATTATGTAATCAAAGCTTGATGAGTCTATTTTCATATGGAAGAAACGAAACGACCATATGAGCTGCATGTTAGGAGATAATTAAACTCTTGTGAAACAGGGCCAGAGCGAATTCTGGATCCCCTGTTCCGACTTTAGAAATTCACCATAAATTAATCAGAGACAATTAGAAGTCATGCCTTATATGTATAGATTCCTTTTTGAGTCTAGTTTCATTAGCAACAATCGGCATAAGCATTGAAGCTCTGTAAAGGGAAATATATAAGTCGTAATACATGAAGGTCAGAGTAGTCGAACCCTGAAATAGGGGTGACTTTAACAAATAAACTGTACCAATTGGCCCAACCAAAAATTCTACAAAAATTGTACCATATAGATATAGGAGTCTAGTTCTGGGGAAAGTTTACAGAACTGGATTTCGAGTTTCAGAACTCAAGATATGATTTTTGAAGCGACTAGTACGCAGATTGGCAGTTTGTCTGGGAAATTTTTAATAAGTGGTTTGAAGTCTGTTAACACCTCGTGTTCGACTCCGGCGATGGTCTCGGGTTCGGGGTGTTACAGCTGGAAAAGATAATGATCAAAATCTGAGACAGAGTGGTAATGTTTCTCATGGTAGACCTCTCAGAAATACGGGAAATGTAAGTGGTAGTTAAAGAGGAACGGAAGACACAACTGTTAGATCTGAGGCTCGTGCACCTGCTAAAGCGTATGCTATTCGAGCTCGCAAGGAAGTTTTATTGGTAAATGTGGAGTCTACTGAATTGGTAATTAGAGTTTCTACCCCTCTAGGCAGATGTGTCTTGGTTATAAAGTCTGCAGGAATTGTCCGTTAATGTTTCGAGACAATTGTTTTCCAGCTAATTTGATGCTTTTACCTTTTGATGAATTTGACATAATTCTGGGAATGGATTGATTAAATCTGAATGATGCTATTGTGAATTGCAAATGAAAAGTCATTGATTTAAGGTGTGAGAATGATGAAATAATCCGAATTGAGTCTAGTGATCTGAATCGACTACCTGCTGTGATATCTTCTATGAAAGCATTAAGTATTGTGAGAAAGGGTTGTGAAAAGCCTACTTTGCTTATGTGATCGATTCGAAAGTGTCAGAAAAGAAAGTTGAATCTGTGCCTGTTGTTTGTGAGTTCCCTGATGTGTTTCCTGAAGAACTTCCAGGATTACCTCCAGTTAGAGAGGTAGAATTTGGCATAAAATGGGTACCTGGTACTACTCCAATTTTGATAGCTCCGTATAGAGTGGCTCTAACCGAGTTAAAAGAATTAAAGTCTCAGTTGTAAGAATTGACCAATCGAGGATTTGCTAGACCGAGTTTCTCACCTTAGGGTGCTCCTGTTCTGTTTGTGAAAAAGAAAGATGGCACAATGAAAATGTGTATTGATTACTGTCAACTTAATAAAGTAACTGTAAAGAACAAATACCCTCTGCCTAGAATTGATGATTTATTCGATCAGTTGAAAGGTGCTATTGTGTTTTCTAAGATAGATCTGAGATCGGGTTACTACCAGTTGCGAGTAAAGGATTCTGATATTCTGAAAACTGCTTTTAGAATGGGGTACGGGCATTATGAATTTTTAGTTATGCCTTTTGGATTAACGAATGCACTAGCTATTTTTATGGATTTGACGAACAGAATTTTCAGACCGTATTTAGATCAATTTGTGGTTGTATTCATTGATGACATATTAATTTATTCACGAGATAAAACTGAACATGCCAAGCATTTAAGAATAGTGTTACAGACTCTGCGAGATAAACAATTGTATGCAAAGTTTAGTAAATGTGAATTCTGGTTGCGAGAAGTTGGTTTTCTGGGTCATATTGTATCAGCTTCCGGTATCCGAGTTGATCAGAGCAAGATTTCAGCTATTCTGGATTAGAAGCCTCCGAGGAATGTATCTGAAGTCCCCAGTTTTCTGGGACTTTCCGGTTACTACAGACGATTTGTAAAAGATTTCTCTGTGATAGCAACTCCATTGACAAAATTGCTTCAGAAAGATGTGAAATTTGAAAGGTCTGAGCAATGTCAGAAAAGTTTTGATCTGTTAAAAGCTTTGTTAACTGAAGCTCCGGTGTTGGTACAACCCGAATCGGGTAAAGAATTCATTGTTTACAATGATGCTTCGTTAAATGGACTCGGTTGTGTTTTAATGCAAGAAGGAAAAGTTGTTGCTTATGCTTCGAGATAGTTGAAGCCACATGAGAATAACTATCCGACGCACGACCTTGAGTTAGCTGCCATTGTGTTTGCTTTGAAGATCTAGCGTCACTATCTGTTTGGTGAGAAATGTCACGTGTTTTCTGATCATATAAGTCTGAAGTATTTAATGACGCAAAAAGATTTGAATTTGCGACAGAGAAGATGGTTAGAATTGCTAAAAGACTAAGAACTGGTGATTGATTACTTTTCGGGCAAAGCTAATGTTGTTGCTGATGTTCTGAGTAGGAAATCGTTGTCTGCGTTACGTGCTATGAACGCTCATTTAGCACTATCTGATGATACCTTGGTTTGTGCTGAATTGAAAGCAAAACCCTTGTTTTTATAATAGATTATCGAAGCTTAGAAGGTTGATAATTAGTTTATGGCTAAACGAACTCAATGTAATTCTAGTTCTGATTTTGAATTCTGGATAGTTGTTGATGAATGTCTGAGGTTCAAAAACTGACCTTGTGTTCTGAGAAATTCGGAGTTGATTCGGATGATTCTGAGTGAAGCTCACAGTAGTCGGTTATTTGTGAATCCAGGCAGTACTAAAATGTACAATGACTTGAAACAACATTATTGGTGGTCAGGAATGAAAAGAGATATCTCTGAATTTGTTTCTAAATGTTTGATTTGTCAGCAAGTTAAAGCTGGACATCAAGTGTCGTCTGGGTTACTACAACCGATTATGATTCTGGAGTGGAAATGGGATCGAGTGACCATGGACTTTGTGTCGGGTTTACCTCTATCTCCTAGAAAGAAAGATGCCATTTGGGTTGTAGTTGATCGTTTGACAAAATCAGCTCATTTTATTCCGGTTCGATCTGATTATTCACTTGATAGATTAGCTTAATTATACATTTCTGATATAGTGAGATTGCATGGTGTGCCATTGTCTATAGTATCAGACCGAGATTCGAGATTCACATCGAGATTTTGGAAGAAATTGCAAGATGCTCTGGGTACTAAATTGCATTTTAGCATTGCTTATCATCCGCAAACAGATGGTCAGTCTGAACGGATTATTCAGATACTCAAGGATATGATGAGATGTTGCATTATTGAGTTTGAAGGTACATTGGAACAATATTTACCTTTGATTGAATTCGCTTATAATAACAGTTTTTAGTCCAGCGTCAAAATGGAACAATACGAAGCTTTATACGGTCGTAAATGCCGTACACCTTTATATTGGACAGAGCTCAACGAAAATAAGATTCATGGGGTTGATTTGATAAAAGAAACTGAACAGAAAGTGAAAGTGATCCGAGATAGTTTAAAAGCAGCTTCTGATCGTCAGAAATCATATGCATATTTGAAAAGAAAAGACATTGAGTTTGAGGTCAATGATAAAGTGTTTTTAAAAGTGTCTCCGTGGAAGAAAGTGCTTCGATTTAGTAAAAAAGGAAAATTGAGTCCGAGATTTATCGGGCCGTATGAAATTATCAAGCGTATCGGGCTGGTTACATATAGATTGTTGTTGCCACCAGAGCTAGAAAAGATTCATAATGTATTTCACGTATCGATGCTCCGATGATACAAATCTGATCCATCACATGTAATTCCTTCGTCTGAGATCGAAATTCAGTCTGATATGACTTATGAAGAAAAGCTGATCCGAATCATAGCTCGAGAGGTTAAAGAGTTACGTAATAAGAAAATTTCATTAGTTAAAGTGATGTGGCATCGACACGGTATTGAAGAGGCCATGTGGGAGTCTGAAGATATTATGAAACAGCAATATCCAAATCTATTCAACGGTAAGATTTTCAGGGATGAAAATCCCTAAGGAGGGAGAATTGTAACGGTCTAATTTTGACCCTAGTCGGAATAGTGGTTTCAGGACCAAAAATTTGAGTCAGAAAAATATTTTAATATTAATTTCCGTGTATTTGGTAAGTGAATAGACATGTGTGAAAGTCTCGTGTGAAAATTTAACTGTTTGTGTGCTTAATTTGTAAAAAAGACCTAATCGCATAAAATATAAAAGCTGCGTGCTAGATGTTTAAGTGCTTATTTGAGTTGGCTTTCTAGAGTAAAGGTCCTTATGTGGTTATTTGACGATTGGAAGTTTGAATAGACTTATAAGGGTATGTGTTAGGTGAATTTATAATTGTTTATAAAAGGGCAAAAGGAGAAAATGTTTATTAAAATAATTTATATGAAAACAAATTAGAAAATCATGTCATATATGTGGTCATCCACCGAAATTGAAGAATAAAAAGAAAGAATAAAGGGTTTTAGGTTTCGGCACATTGGAAGCTTAATTTGGGTACGTTTTTACTTAGGTTTTTGATAATTTCTATGTTTTTGAGATCGTTGCTAAGTGTACTATAAAGCCCATTCCTCAATTTCTGATTTTGTTGATGATTTGAAAATGTGTCATGGATGAATTCATGAGTTTTGTCTTGTTAAATGGTGAAATATGAAAGCTTGATGTTGAGTTTACATGTTTTGTCTTTGGATTTTAGTTGGATTTGTAACACCCCAAACCCGGCCCAGACGTTATGGCCGAATCTGACGTGCCACATTGAAGTTAAAAATCCATGTTTCGTTTTAGTGCTTTAAAACCGACTTTTGTTAAGCTAACAAAGTGAATGGGAGCTGGGCACCGGTAGGAATCGTGATGAGAGAGATGAGCCATGAAGGTCGCTAAGTACCAAGCTCTTCAATGGATCCAATCCTAGACATGCCCACAACCATTGCCACACTTAGTTAAATCGAGTTGTAATTTATTTAAGTTGAAATCTTTGATAAATCGGATAATCGTATGCGTGTGTTATTTTGAAAACAATTATCATTTTGAAAACACGCCCTAAGTCTAGCCCATTTATTAACAAATAGATTAAAGTTATTAAAAATAAAATAATCCCGTAAAAGAAAGAAAATCAAGTCAAAATGGCCTTATTACAACCCAAAAATAAATAATAAATAAAGCAAACTTTATGAAAACCAAACACTTATTCAAAAGCCCAAAGGCGATCACCGTGGCCACTCTGAATCCCCTCTGGCTCCAAGTCCCCAAATTAAGGCTCACCTGCAAGGTTAAGGAAAGGGGGTGAGTTTGGAAACTCAATGTGTAACAAGCCCCTTTCAGAGCCCAAAGCAATATCGACTTCTCGGGCCTAAGCCCAACTTCAATCTCAACAGATATCGGGTCAAGCCTTTTCATATTTCATATTACTGGGCCAAAGCCTTTACTGTAAACGGTATGGCCCATAGGCCCATTTCAATATCACATGTAATATCAATGAATATATGCAAGCCAATTTGGGGAGACTACTCAACCCACTATCCGCTACTCTCCACCCGTACCAACCAACACACCATGTGGGGAATAACTCAACCCACCCAACCAACACACCACTAGCAGCATAGCTGCTTTACCATATATATGGAGGCCTAGCCTCCTTAATAACTGGGGCAAAACCCTTTTCGGTAAACTGGGGCATAAGCCCTTTTCAATAAACTGGGGCATAAGCCCTTTTCAATAAACTAGGGCACAAGCCCTTTTCAATAAACTACGGCATAAGCCCTTTTGCACTTCCTCCATCCATATAAAAACCCAACCCAACGCATTTATCATTACATCATGTGCATTTCATACATATCATGTGCATATCATATCAATCATGTATATCATATCCCACATATCAAATTTACAAATAAACCCTAGGGTATAATGGTCATTTTTACCTAGAGGCGAAATAGTCATTTTCATATTATAAAGGTAATTTCATAATTTTACCAAATATTAGGGTTTTCCATGTTCATTATTAGTTACTAAACATTCTTATGTTTTAAACAGCGATTCTGGGCCATTTTAAGCGAAACCGAGTTATTGGGCCAAAAACCCCTAATGGGCCCTATATAGCCGATTTTGTCATCTAGGCCCATTTAGCCTATATTCCATAATGTTGTTACCCGACTTAATGTGCAATTTAACATGTTTTCATTCTCTAGCAATTTTACCCAAATGGGCCCAACTTCAGCCCATCGAGGCCCAACTTACCGTCATGCCAAAAATAGTGCTCTTACATGTTCCAACGGTCCCGATCATCAACTTAGAGAATCTAACTAACCAATGAGCGTTCGGTTGCTCATAAGTCCTCGAAATGCCGAATTTCGATTTCACTTTTTCGCATTTATCGCTTTAAGCTATGAAAAGGGTTCACACACACTTTTGCGATATTCCTCGACAAGATCTCCTACTCGATTTCTCCTATAATCAACCGTTAATAGATCAGCTCACAATAATTGAACCAAATCAAGAACCATCTAATATCAACCCTTACACATTCGGCCACCATCCATAATGGCCTCAGGAACCTTACCTTTGCCAAAATTGATGACTAGCTCTAGCCACTCCGATGATCCAAAATAATCCAAGTCGACCCTACGCCATGCTGATCCACTAAACAAACCATAAAAGGATTAAAGAAAAACCAAATAGAGCCTATACCCATATTCAGCCATCTCCTAAACTGTAGGGGTTTCGACTTTTGCCAACAGTTACTATAGGAATCATTTAGAGTTCGAGCACTTACCACAGTCTCTCTTCTTGAATCCGTCTATGCCTTAGAAGATAAGAGAATTGACCACTAAAAAGTGAAAAGAAAAAGAGGTTTGCTGGTTAACAAGAAATCGGCACCACCTAGCTTTATAGATTTTGGCTTTTGCGGTATTTCGGCAGAAGTGGAGGTAAGGGAAAGAAACAGTAGATGAATGGAGGGAAGTAGTAGGCTGGTTTGGAAGAAGGAAAAGGAAGAAAAGATGAGAGGGGAGATAGTAGATTCGGCTAAAAAAGAAAAAGGAGAGAAAAGACTACACCAAAAGGAGAAAATGTCACACCCTAATTCCTATTGCTGAAAATCCCTAACTAAAAACCCCTCTGTTGAAATCCCCTCTCTAATCCCCTCAATTCAGCTAAGCTCTATCCTCCTCTTAAATCCCTAAAATCTCTCCCCTTATCCCTCCTTAATTCATGCATTTGACTGATTCAAACTCCCCCACAGAGTTCCATCCAGCTTTAAACTCTAGCATGCACAAGCATAAAAATAGCATTACCTTTGCCATCACAGGGAATCAAACCCAGGTCTTCCCCCAACCACTTACACGCCACTCTTATAGCTCCCTAGTGGTGTCACTTAGCCACTTTAGCAAAGGCTCATTTGTGTTACATTTCACCCACAAATTTTAATAAGACCACCTATCCAAGGCCTCTAACTTCTTAAGTCCAAAATTCAAAAATTCCACTGGGTTTTGGCCAGCACAAGGGCCTTCCATAAGCCCATTTACCTATTCAAATTATGAATTCCACAACCAAATACCAAATTTTAAAAACTTTACCAAAATATCGAGAATCGCAAAAAAACCCGAAAATCAGGATGTTACAACTCTACCCTCCTTAAAGAAATTTTGGCCTCGAAATTTACCTGATCCAAACAGTTGAGGGTACTGCTGACGCATCGCCTCTTCGGTCTCCCAAGTAGCTTCTTCCTTGCCATGGTTCCTCTAAAGTACATTCACTAATGGGACTAACTTCCTTCTCAACACCTTGACGTTATGATCAAGTATTTGTACAGGTTCCTCTTCGAAAGTCAAATCCGACTATACTTCGATTTCTGCAACTGGCACGATATGAGTTGGGTCCGAACGATATCGCCTTAGCATAGACACATGAAAAACATCGTGAATACTATCCAGCTCTGGAGGTAACTCTAGTTGATAAGCCACTGGCCCTATCCACTTAATAATTCAATAAGGCCCAATAAACCGTGGATTCAACTTGCCCTTCTTACCAAATCTCAATATCTTCTTCCAAGGTAAAACTTTCAAAAAGACCATGTCCCCAACTACATATTCAATATCCTTACGCTTCAGATCGGGATAAGAGTTTTGTCGATCCGTTGCCTCCTTTAACTGATTTTTGATCACCTTAATCTTGTCTTCGGTATCTGTTACCAATTTCGGCCCAAGTACTTGCCTTTCCTCCAATTCCGTCCAACAAGTAGGTGAACGACACCTTCGCCCATATAGTTCTTCGTAAGGAGCCATCTGAATACTTGCTTGGTAACAGTTGTTATATGCAAACTCCGCCAATGGTAAATAGTCCTCCCAGCTGCCCCTAAACTCAATAACACAACCTCTCAACATGTCTTCTAAAATCTGAATGACCCTCTTTGACTGCCAATCTGACTGAGGGTGAAAAGCCGTACTAAAACCCAATCACATTCCTAACGCCTCATGCAACTTCTGCCAAAACCGAGATGTAAACCTTAGGTCTCGGTCAGAAGTTATCGATACTGGCACCCCATGCAACCGCACTATCTCCGCCACATACAACTTGGCCAGCTTCTGAAGTGAGTAATTAGTTCGGACAGGTATGAAATGGGCAGATTTCGTGAGCCTATCCACAATTACCCAAACCGAATCCTTCTTAGAAGGTGTCAATGGCAACCCACTTACAAAATCCATAGTTACCCTTTCCCACTTCCAAAGTGGTATCTTTAACGGCTGTAACAATCCTGAAGGCAGTTGGTGCTCATCCTTCACTTGTTGACACATCAAACACCTTCCCACAAATTCGGTCACTTCTCGCTTAAACCCAATCCACCAATATAGCTTCCACAACTCTCGATTCAACTTACTTACTCTTGGATGCATAGCACAAGGTCCATTATGTGCCTCTTTCAAAATCATCAATCTCAAGTCAGAGTCCTTCGGCATACAAATTCTTCCTCGAAAAAAAAGAACTCCTTCGCTATTTATCCCAAAGTCTGGATTCTCCCCTTTCTCAACTTGCTGAAACCGAGAAACCAACGACTCATCCTCCAGCTGTTGCTTCTTAATCTGCTCCACCCAAGTCGGTCTCACTTGTAATTCTGCCAATAAGCTTCCATCATCATACAAACTTAAATGAGCAAACATTGCCTTCAACTCTGCCATAGTCCTTCGACTTAACGCATCAGCCACGACATTTGCCTTTCCTGGATGATACTCGATCGAATAATTATAGTCTTTTAACAACTCTATCCACCTTCGCTGTCTAAGATTCAGCTCCTTTTGAGTCAGCAAGTACTTAAGACTCTTGTGATCTGTATAGATAATGCATTTTTCCCCATACAAGTAATGCCTCCATATCTTAAGCGCAAAAATCACCGCTGCCAACTCCAAGTCATGTGTAGGATAGTTCACCTCGTGAGCCTTAAGCTGTTGTGAGGCATAAGCGACCACCTTCCCTCTTGCATCAACATGCAGCCCAAACCTACATGTGACGCGTCGCTGTAAACAGTGAAATCCTTACCAGACTCTGGTTGAATCAACACTGGCGCTTCTGTCAAAACCTTCTTCAGCTTCTCAAAAGCCTCTTGCTGCTTATTCGTCCAAACAAAAGGTGCTCCCTTCCTTATAAGTTTCGTTAACGGTGCTGTCAACACAGAAAATCCTTCCACGAATCTCTGATAATAACCTGCCAACCCTAGAAAACTTTGAATTTCTGTTACTGACCTCGGTGACTTCCATTCCAGAATTGCCTCAATCTTTCGAGGGTCCACCTTGAACTTCTTTCAGCCAAAACTCGCACTTACTAAATTTTGTATAAAGTTGCTTTTCCCTTAGCACTTGCAGCACAACACGAAGATGCTCATCATGCTTCTCTTCCGTTTCCGAATACACCAAGATATCATCAATAAAAACGACTACGAACCGATCTAAGTATGGTTGGAACACCCGATTCATTAAATCCATGAATGCTGCCAGTGTATTAGTCAAACCAAAAGGCATTACCAGAAACTCGTAATGACCATATCGAGTCCTGAACGCCGTCTTATAAATATCCACTTCTTTGACTTTCAATTGATGATATCCTGATCGAAGGTCGATCTTAGAAAATACCGATGCTCCTCTTAATTGATCGAACAGATCGTCGATTCTTGGTAACGGATACTTGTTCTTGATGGTCAGTTTATTCAACTGCCGATAGTCAATACACATTCGCATAGTCCCATCTTTCTTCTTTACGAACAACACTGGTGCGTTGTAACACCCCGAATTTGGGCCTAGAAGTATTGGGCCTTGAGTGGGGGTCCGTAAGGAGGTTGTAAATAGGTATTTAATTGTGCAATGAAATGAAATAATTAAATGTTTGCTTTAGTGGTTAATTGCTTTGAGAAGTGTTGGAGAAATCTTGGGTTTAAATTTGGGCTTTTGCAAAAATTTTGGTGTTAAGTGAAAAAAAAACCTGGATGCTTGGATGAGGGCCTTTTAAATTATTGTGGTAAATAAATGACACAAGGAAGCATGTAGTCTAGTGGTTGTGGCATCATTAAGGTTGTATGGGATCCTGGGTTCAAGCCTTGGCTCTTGCAATTTATTTTGGTTTTTTTTTAGGGAACCTGGACTTTGGCCTTTAGACCTTAGAATTAATTGGGGATAAAATATGACACAAAAAGCCTTGTGGTTTAGTAGTAAGTAGCGTGTGGAGCATCTGAGGGGAGGCATGGGTTCGAATCCCATGGCAAGCAAGGAGAATTTATTTTGCTAATAGGGGGCGGCAATAGTTGGTGTTGAATTTAAACTCTGATGTTAGAGGGATCCCACATCGGGAAGCTAACATAAGAGTGGATGCTGGTCGCTTTAAATAGAGAGAACCATAAGGAGAGTAAAGGTACCTTTCTTGGCTGATCCCTTTCAACGTATGGCGTGCTCGCTTGGGTGGGCGTCACTAAGAGTGCTCGGAGCGTGATTAACTCCATGCCAATCGGTGTGTATTTCTCGCTACTCTAGCAAGAGGATGGCTACTTGGCCGCGATGGGTGAAAGGGTCATGTGGGCCCAATGGGCCTACGGGCCCAATTGGATAAGTTGTTTGATTGTGTAGTAAATATTAGACTAGGCTAGGTGAATCTCATATCTGCGGCTAGATTTAGGCTAAAAGGGTCACACGAGTATGTGGGCCCATTTGGGCCGAGAATAGGCTTTAGGCCCATTCGTATTGTTATCCCTGTTTAGAATACTTTACTTTACCAAATTACCGAAATACCCTCGACTTGTAAAAATTACCAAAGTACCCTCGATTTATAGAATTACTATTTTACCCTCGATTTACAAAATTACTGTTTTACCCTTGATTTACAAAATTACCGTTTTACCCTCGATTGTGAAATTACTAAAATACCCCTATAGGGATAGAATTACCAAAACACCCCTAGTTTGTAAATTTACCAAAATACCACTAGTTTGTGAAATTACTGAAATACCCTCAATTTGTAAAATTACCAAAATACCCCTGATTTACAAAATTACAGAAATACCTTTGATTTGTAGATTTACCAAAATACCCTTGTAGGATGAAATGACTAAAATACCCCTAATAGGTAAAAAGATTGTAAAGCCCCTGTAAGGTAAAGTGACCGTAATACCCCTGTATGGTAAAATGACGAATATGCCCTTATGTTCCGTATGACTGATGTGTTTAGGATTTACATATATTGATATTGGATTAGTTAAGTTTGAGTGACAGGTGGTGGTTATCTTAGATGATTGATTTTGGAAACATTTCAACTTCAACCCGTAATAGGTGTGTACTAACCCTCGTAATAGCTTAGATTAATATTTGTTGAGAAGCCGAATTGCTAAAATACCGATATTTTGGGAACTTGTAATGTTGTGTTTGGGTGTAGATGAGATAAATACGATATGATCGATGTTTGGATCGATGAAAAAGGTAAGAACTCAATTTTATGCACGATGGTAAGTTGGGCCTCAATGGGCTGGAATCGGGCCCAATGGGCTTCGGGCCCATTTGGGTAAAACTGATAGAAAATGGAATCTGGAAAAGTTGCATGTTAACACGGTTCGTACTGTTGTAAAATTTGTATTATGTAGGCTTAATGGGCTAAATCGGCATTCGTAGGGCCCACTAAAGGTTTTGGGCCCAAAAGCCCGAGTTTGATAAAGTGGGTTAAAGATCATTGTTTAAACACTCGAAAATATTGATAATTGTTGATGAACATGGAAAATCCTAACATTTGGTAAAATTAAGAAATTACGCTTATAATGTGAAAAATGACTGTTTTGCCCTGATGGGCAAGTGACTGACTTGGACTGTGTGGTTGACGGATTTGATTGTGAATGTATGTTGGTGATATGAATGACTTGACTATGATTGTTTGATTCAAATATGGGTAGGACATTCTGCATACATGACATGTTGCATGGGTTGGGTTTTATAAATGGAGGAAGTGCTAAAAGGGCTATGCACCGCCATCTGAAAAGGGCTTTGCCCTGGGCCATCAAAAGGGCTTTGCCCCATTTATCCAAAAGGGTTTTGCCTCAGTTATTAAAAAGAGGCTAGGCCTCCGGTTATATGATAAAGCATCTTTGCCGCCAAAGGGAGAGTTTGGTTGGGTGGGTTGAGTTATTCCTACATGGAGAGCTTGGTTGGTACGGGTGGAGAGTAGCGGATGGTGGGTTGAGTAGTCTCCCAAATGGGCTTGCATACATTCATTGGTATTTCATTTGATATTGAAATGGGCTTGCATACATTCATTGATATTTCATGTGTTATTGAAATGGGCCTATGGGCCATACTGCTTACAATAAAGGCTTCACCAAAGGATATGATTTATGAAAAGGCTTCGCCCAAAGATTTGATTTATGAAAAGGCTTCACCCAATGTCGTTAAACGAAAGGCTTCGCCCAAGATATGTCGAGACCTAATAGGGCTTTGGCCTGATTGTACCGACATCGTGTTTTCACTGTTTGTTTGTTATTAGGATTACACACCGAGTTTTCGTAAACTCACCCGCTTCTAACTGCAAGGTGTAATCCCTAAGGTTAGATGGTTTGGAGTCATGAGGACTCTGAGATGGCCACACTACTATTTCTTTCTTTTAATTACAATAAGTAGCCAATTTATTTCTTTATAAGTTTTATCTTATTAATATTATTATTTGGTTTTGGGTTGTAATAAGGCCATTTTAATTATTTTTCTGGGATTATAAGCTTAGATGGTGTCGTGCAAAGATAAACTAATGCCTACCGTCGAGCTTCAAAGATGTCCAAAGACTTCGCCAGTGCCCCACATCCTTGTCCATTACCATTACCACCTCTCCCTTGCCCATGACCTCTCTGTGGTGGTAGTCCTCCTCGCTGTGGTTGGACATCCCTTTGCTCCGCAGCTAGTTCCTGAGCTGTTCTCCGAGGACATTCTCTAAACTTATGCTCCTTGGACCCACATCGAAAACATGCTCCATTGCTTCAAAGACTCCCCATATGCACCTTACCACAGTCCCTGCAAACCTACGGTCTAAAAGTATTTACTGGAACTACTCGAACCGGTTCTTCCATCCTTGCTCTTTTAACGTTCCGATTCGTAGCACCTGATGGTCTAAAATCCCTCTTAAATCTGGGTTGATCCTTCTCACGATTCTGTCGGTCAGTCCACTTTACCTCCTCGGCTATCTTAGCCTTCTCTACCAATGCAGCAAAATCACGCTCCCTCTGTGGAGCTATTAATATCCTAAACTAATCGCAGAGGCCATCCTCAAACCGAACACTACGCTCATACTCAGTTGCAACTATCCCGCTGGCATATCGACTCAGCCTCAAGAATTCTGCCTCATACTCCGTGATAGTTTTATTACCCTGAGTCAGATTCAAAAATTCCTTCCAACGAGCATCCACATAACTAGCTCCAACATACCTCCCTTTAAAAGCAATTTTGAACAATTCCCAGGTTACTCGCTCAATTGGGGTACTCTCCCTTACGGTGATCTACCATCGGTATGCTTCGTCACGTAGCAGCGACACAGCCCCCTTCAGCTTTTGCTCCATAGAGCAAAATAAATTGTCCATGATTCGCTCTATTGCTTCTAGCCAATATTCAGCCACATTTGGGGCTACTCCTGATACGTCCCTAAAAACTTCTACTCCGTTGGCCCAAAGTCGCTCCGATATGGATCCCCTATTCACTGTCCCAGTGCTAGCTCCAGTAACTCTTTCTAAAACCCTTAACATGGCTTGGGACAAAGCATCATCCCCCGCAACCCGATCATAAGACCCAGTCTCTGTTGCCTGTGGCACAGATGCCTCCTCAGCTAGCCTATGCCCTGAGGATGAAGATTCAGCTTGCACCCTTCCGCGACCACGTCTGCGGCCTCGTCCACGAGTTCCTCTTGTACTCATATTGACTTATCTGATTACGTATTTTATGATATTAGTATAATGTTCAATTGTTTATTACGAGATTTCTTATGGAAATATAAGAGTTCAAGGATTGTTTTCGCATCGTCGTAGCCTAGCTACAGTTTCATTCCTATGATTTTTTTCAGTTCTACCCTATCTAAAGTATCATAGTTGGGTCTCAGTTCTATTTACAGCATTATATCATTATCACATATCGTAAAGAGAATATACTTACAGACTTGGTGCCAGGGATTCAGTGCGCCACTTCTTTCTACAATCCAAAAATCGAAAACCATGTATTTAATCAGAGAAAATAGATTTTCTTAAAATTTGCAAAAAAAAATATCTTTGTTTTGAAATTCTCAATTTTAGACCCGTTTTAAAAACCTAGAAAAACTTAAACCATTTTATCATGTATACCTTTATAAAACATTTTTGAGAAAATCGTTTCAAAACTATTTCCTAAAAGTACCCTTCTTGGTAAATTTTTTTTTCGAAAAGTTTTTCAGACCCGATCCACAGCCGAGTTGTTGCAATCTAGGCTCTGATACCACTAAATGTAACACCCCAAACCCGGCCCAGACGTTATGGCCGAATCTGACGTGCCACATTGAAGTTAAAAATCCATGTTTCGTTTTAGTGCTTTAAAAACTGACTTTTGTTAAGCTAACAAAGTGAATGAGAGCTGGGCACCAGGTAGGAATCCGTGACAGAGGAGGTGAGCCATGAAGGCTCCTTAAGTACCAAGCTCTTCGAATGGATCCAATCCTAGACATTCCTACAACCATTGCCACACTTAGTTAAATCGAGTTGTAATTTATTTAAGTTGAAATCTTTAATAAATCGGATAATCGTGACGTGGTGTTATTTTGAAAACAATTATCATTTTGAAAACAAGTCCTAAGTCTAGCCCATTTATTAACAAACAGATTAAAGTTATTAAAAATAAAATAATCCCAGAAAAGAAAGAAAATCAAGTCAAAACGGCCTTATTACAACCCAAAAATAAATAATAAATAAAGCAAACTTTATGAAAACCAAACACTTATTCAAAAGCCCAAAGGCGATCTTCGTACCACTCAATCCCTCCGCCCAAGTCCCCAAATTAAGGCTCACCGCAAGGTTAAGGAAAGGGGTGAGTTTGGAAACTCAATGTGTAACAAGCCCTTTCGAGCCCAAAGCAATATCACTCTGCCGGGCCTAAGCCCAACTTCAATCTCAACAGACATCGGGTCAAGCCTTTATCAGAAACGGTATGGCCCATAAGCCCATTTCAATATCACATGTAATATCAATGAATATATGCAAGCCCATTGGGGAGATTACTCAACCCACCATCCGCTACTTTCCACCCGTACCAACCAACACACCATGTGGGGAATAACTTAACCCACCCAACCAACACACCACTGGCAGCATAGCTGCTTTATCATATATCTGGAGGACTAGCCTCTTTAATAACTGGGGCAAAGCCCTTTTCAGTAAATTGGGCATAAGCCCTTTTCAATAAACTAGGGCATAAGCCCTATTCAATAAACTGGGGCATAAGCCCTTTTGCACTTCCTCCATCCATATAAAAACCTAACCCAATGCATTTATGATTACATCATGTGTAATTCATACATATCATGTGCATATCATACATATCATGTGCATATCATATCAATCATGTATATCATATCCCACATATCAAATTTACAAATAAACCCTAGGGGTATAATGGTCATTTTTACCTAGAGGCGAAACAGTCATTTTCATATTATAAAGGTAATTTCATAATTTTACCAAATATTAGGGTTTTCCATGTTCATTATTAGTTACTAACCATTCTTATGTTTTAAACAATGATTCTGGCCCATTTTAAGCGAAACCGAGTTATTGGGCAAAAAACCCCTAATGGGCCCTACATAGCCGATTTTGTTATCTAGGCCCATTTAGCCTATATTCCATAATGTTGTTACCCATCTTAATGCGCAATTTAACAGGTTTTCATTCTCTAGCAATTTTACCCAAATGGGCCCGAAAGCCCATTGGGCCCAACTTCAGCCCATCGAGGCCCAACTTACCGTCATGCCAAAAATCATGCTCTTACCAGTTCCAACGGTCCCGATCATCAACTTAGCGAATCTAACTAACCAATGAGCATTTGCTTGCTCACAAGTCCTCGAAATGCCAGAATTTCGGCGTTTCGGCATTTATCATTTTAAGCTATGAAAAAGGGTTCGTTACACACCTGTTTTGCGATATTCCTCGACGAGATCTCCTACACGATTTCTCCTATAATCAACCGTTAATAGATCAGCTCACAATAATTGAACCAAATCGAGAACCATCTAATATGAACCCTTACACATTCGGCCACCCTCCATAATGGCCTTAGGAACCTTACCTTTTCCGAAATTGATGACTAGCTCTAGCCACTTCGATGATCCAAACTAATCCAAGTCGAACCTATGCCTTGCTGCTCCTCCACTAAACAAACCATAAAAAGATTAAAGAAAAACCAAATAGAGCCTATACCCACATTCGGCCATCTCCTAAACTGTAGGGATTTCGGCTTTTGTCAATAGTTACTATAGGAATCGTTTAGAGTTCGAGCACTTACCATAGTCTCTCTTATTGAATCCATCTATGCCTTAGAAGATAAGAGAATTGAACACTAAAAAGTGAAAAGAAAAAAAGGTTTGTTGGTCAACAAGAAATCGACACCACCTAGCTTTACAGATTTCAGCTTTTGCGGTATTTCGGCAGAAGTGGAGGTAAGGGAAAGAAACAGTAGATGAATGGAGGGAAGTAGTGGGCTAGTTTGGAAGAAGGAAAAGGAAGAAAAGATGAGAGAATAGATGGTAGATTCGGCTGAAAAAGAAAAAGGAGAGAAAAGACTACACCGAGAGGAGAAAACGGTACACCCTAATTCTTATTGCCGAAAATCCCTAACTAAAAACCCCTCTACCGAAATCCCCTCTCTAATCCCCTCAATTCGGCTAAGCTCTATCCTCCTCTCAAATCCCTAAAATCTCACCCCTTATCTCTCATTAATTCATGCATTTGACTGATTCAAACTCCCCCACAGAGTTCCATCCAGCTTTAAACTCTAGCATGCACAAGCATAAAAATAACATTACCTTTGCCATCACAAGGAATCGAACCCAGGTCTTCCCCCAACAAATTACACCCCACCTATCCAAGGCCCCTAACTTCTTAAGTCCAAAATTCAAAAATTCCACCGGTTTTTGGCTAGCACATGGGCCTTCCATAAGCCCATTTACCTATTCAAATTATGAATTCCACAACCAAATACCAAATTTTAAAAACTTTACCAAAATATCAAGAATCGCGAAAAAGCCCGAAAATCAGGATGTTACAGGATTTGAGTAAATTGGGCTAATTTGTGAAAATGTTATTTTGAGGGACTAAAATGTGAAATAAATGAAATATGTGGACAAGAATGAGTACTAGGAGAATTCAGCTAAGCATAAGTATATGCAAATTATGTGTATTTTTTGATTTTGTAAATTAGGGACTAAAGTGTCAAAATGTGAAAATATGAGGGCTAAATTGTAAAATACCCTAAATATGTGTTTATAGATGGAATTGTATTAATTGGTGAATAAAAGGGTTAATTTTGAAAACCTATAGATCAAGAAAGGAGGAATTCGGACTTAGATCGAGGAAAGTCGAAGGTTATTGAGTAGATAGTCCGAGTTGACAAATTTCGAGTACGAGGTAAGTTCGTACTTAAAATATGATGTTAAGTAAGTTTTGATGCTTTTATTATACATGGGTTGTATATATTTGAATTGGATAATATGGTGATGAAAGAGAAGTTTTGGCACTAAGTGTGCGATTTAAACTAACTTTGGCACTAAGTGCGCGATTTAACTTGCTTCGGCTACTTGAGGCACGAAGTGTGCAATACTGACTTAGTTTCGGTTATTTGAGATGGCACTAAGTGTGGGAAAATATTTAAATTCGGCTAACCTTACAGCACTAAGTGTGCTGATGTATAAAATACGAATAACTTATAGAAAGTCTTATAACATTCAACATGAGGTAAGTACAAAAGTGAATAAGTACGAGAAGCTTCAGGTATGTATAATGCCTAAGTGGTAGATGATTTTATGTATATGAATCTCATTGAGTTGATATAGTTATATGGATTGAAATTGTGCAAATACTCATAGGTTATCATTTTCTGTTCATATACTATGAATGTTTTGAGTACGAGCTTACTAAGCTTTTGAAAGCTTACTTAGTGTGATTACTATTTGTTTCATAGTTATCGTAGCTACTGAAGGCTCGAGGATAATCGAGGATCGTCACCACACTATAGACCTTATTTTGGTACTTTTAAAAATGTAAATTTTTGAAGTATGGCATGTATAGGCTAGTAGTTGTGAAGTATGTTTTGTGATGTATATAGTTAGCCATGAGATTTGGCTAATTTGTATTTGAACTCTTATTTGATAATGGCTTATGATATGTTAATTTGTAGCTATGGCATGAATGATGTATATTATAGCATAAAGAATGGTTGATTGGGTTGTACATATATGTTTGTTTCCTTGTTGTAGGTCGACCCATAATGGGTGGCAAGTTGGCTTAAACCAAGCCTGCATTGTGCCACACAGTCAGGGGACACGGGCGTGTCATATGGCCATGGGCTAAAGTCAGTAGCTAGCTAAGTATCACATGGCCATAGCACACGGGCGTGCCTATTGGCCGTGGGTGAAAGTTAGTATGGTTACCCTGATTTGGCACAGCTGGTTCACATGGGTGTGTCTGATGCCCGTGTGAGGCACACGGTCTAGACACACGGGCGTGTGACCTCAATAGAATTAGTTTTTTTATTTATGTTCTGAAATTTAAGAGTGTGTTGGTTTAGTCCCGACCTCTTCTTAATGAATGTTTATGGTCTCATTGACCTAAGTAAGGGACTTTATGCTTATGTTTGAATTTTGATATTAAAGTGATTGCGAAATGTTCCAATATGTTCGGTAATGCCCCATAACCCTAGTCCGGCAATGGATACGGGTTAGGGGTGTTACAATCCAGCATCTTGATAACTTTGTATGAACAGTCCAAATGACACTATGAGCCACCTGTAACAATGGTTATTCACTCTCAGAGGTTCTTAATATACACACTCTTTCTCGAAGTAACAAACAATCATCCATTCCACATCTAAAGTTCTGAATCAGAAATTAATTTATGTTGAACCCCTTTTCAACTTATAACTTGATAACACCTTTCTAAGTTTCACGAATTCACTTAGTAATCATGAATTTAATTTCTAATCCAACTAACATATAATCATTCCCTGATAAGATCAATAACATATTCATCGCTCATAGAGAACACCAAATTTTCTTATTCAAATCATTTTAAACAAAAATCATTTCCCTTAGATAATATTATTTACTCACAGACTCAAAAGTTTTTCGATGATTCAAGCTAGCTTTACTGTGCCAAGTTCAGATCTCGCTCTGCAACATCAAACATTTTAAACTTTTGTAAACATCAAATATGTCACATAATTCTTTTCATGCAACTTTAACCGTATGGAATCACAAGATACCTTTATATACTTTATTAATATAACAAACTTCAAACCGTTCATTGATGCATAACTGAAGATCATAAACTTTTTCTTTAACTCAGATTAAACCAGAACTGATATTTTTGTTGATAATGTCTTCATGTAAAAGAAAGTTTCAATAATCGAACTAACTTTAATTTACCATAACATTCCCATATAGAATTGTTCCGATAGATATAATTCTGCATCAAGTCTTCAAGAATACGATTTTTTTTCCAGATTATTCCCCAGTTCACACATGTGCATTCAAAGTTTATTTCTAGTCCAATGAGTAGACTCAAAAACATATAACCCAATTAACTTTTCAATCAAATAATTCAGATCAGGCTAAACTACTAAATCAGTCTTTTAGAAGAAATCTTTTCTTCTTATTAAAAAGGATAACCCAAACATATGATTATACAGAAGCCACAATCATCAAATAGAAATCATAATGTCATAATAAAACTGATATCTTACCCGTAATAATAGATAATATCACGGCTGTTAATAAAGTATCTAAACCCAGAAGAAAATCAAATATGGTTTGATCAGTAAACAATGCAGAAGCACAACTTTTATAACTCTGATAACGGTAATGCAATATTCCCCAAATTTCAGAACAGAAATTATGATTATAACAGATATAACCATTTCTGTCAAATAGATACCTCATATAGATAATCATATAGAATCATAAGAAAACCAGAATAGCGAAATTTCAACGTATGAAGCTACACATGATTTTTGAAAATGACAACCCATATACTCATAAATACCGAAAGCCACAATAACAGAAGGAATATAATCTTCACATATATTCAATAAAACAATAGCCAGTAGAAACAAAATATTAGCATCATACAGAGTTTTACTGTCAATTTTCATATCGACATAAGAGAATAAATTCCATAGAAAGACATAGTAATCTCGTACATATCCCAAACAGACCAACAATGCTTTCGTCTGTAAGCATGTTTAGCTAATGTTCTCATACGATAGGAATTCCTTCTAAAATTAAACAATCCCATATACTTCTGAGAATAAATGTACACATAGAATATCCAAAAGAAATCATAGTAACTGCCCGACTATAACCACTGCACTTAGCCATCAATATAATTCAAACATTGTTCAACTATCTAATTCTGTCATCATTAAGTCTATATTATCCCATCAATAATAGAAATCAATTCAAAAGAACTTTTAGTTAATACCTTTCTTTAGATATCATACCTGAATAGATCATTTAATCGGAGTTAACTTCTTCTGTAATAATGTCTTTGCATAATTTGAATAGTCTTCAGAACTATCCAATATCTCTTTTAATACTATCTTCATTTGTTTATTCATTTTCTGTAACATCCCGAATTAGGGCCTAATCGGAAAAGTGGTTTTGGGACCATAAATTCGTCATAGTAAAATTTATTTTTATTATATTTTTATGGTCTACAATTTCACAGGATGATTTCGTGAAAATTTTGTTTGAAAATTTTGACGTTGGGGCACTCAATTTGGTCAAAAGTACTAAATTGTAAAAACTGGCAAAAGTTGAGTTCTACATGTTAGAGGTGTCTAATTATTATGAAATTTTAAATTGGAGGCCCTTAAATGGTAATTAGACCATTGGATAATTTTTTGAAAAGATGGACATGAAATGGGTGAAATAGAATATTTTTAAGTTAGGGGCATTTTGGTAATCTAGTAATTAAAATGAATTAAAAACAAAATTAAAAGCCAATTTTTGTCCATCTTCTACCCCATGGCCAAAACTTGCATAGAGAAGACATAGCTAGGGTTTTTCAAGCTTTCAAGCTCGATTATCAAGGAAAATGAGATTCGAGCATAGATTGGGAATGAATGAGATTATGACTCAATCGGAATAAACAACCGTGCTCGCATTCGAGGTAAGTTTGTATGTAAATAATAAATTGATTATTTTTATGTTATTATATTTTGTTATTATATGAGATGTGGCTACCTATAGAATGATCATTTGATGTAAATTACAAATTGAAATAGACTATGAATGAGTTTGTTAAATGTTGAAAAGTGAGGAATAACCTTCGGAATAGAAATGATACGAATGATCCACTGTGAGAACACATGTGTAGTACTATGTGCAGGCTACTATGTGTTTAAGATGGTTTTAGGTCACATGTGTAGTACTAAGTGTAGGCTACTACGTGTACCAGATAGTTAGGTCGCATATGTAGTACTAAGTGTAGGCTACTATACATACCTGACAACTTCAATCACGTGTGCAGTACTAAGTGCAGGCTACTATGTGTATCAGATGGTTAGGTCACGTGTTTAGTACTAAGTGCAGGCTATTACGTATACCGAATTGTTGGTCGCATGTGTAGTACTAAGTGCAGGCTACTATGCATACCAGATAACTTTAGTTACAAGGGTGGTAATATGTGCAGGCAACTGTGTATCTATTATTATTCCGATGAGTTCAACGGGAAATAGACTAAGTGAAAATTTATGTGAACATGACCATGTGATGAATAGGTATAGGTATATGTTTGTGGAAATTTATGAGCAATGTGCTCGATAGTTGAGCGAACTTTCGGTAAGATGGAATGGAGTAAGTAAAATTATGTAAGAGTGAAATTTGTAATAAAACAGTTTTGGATAGCAGTAGTTCACCAAAAAAAATGGAAATCAAATTAAAGGTTGAATAAGATATGAAATTAAATCTTTTGAGCCTATTTTCATATAAAGGAAATAGTGTAAGCAAAAGAATTTCATATTATGAGATATTTGAATTTTTGTGATACAGTGTTAGAATGATTTTGGAATCCCCTATTTTGACTTGGAAATATCATTAAAAATTGTACAAAAATAATTATGGGTTATAATTTATATGATTAAAATCCTTAATGAGCCTATTTTCAAAAGAAACATACAGGAACATTAATCAAAACTCGTGCTATGAGATAATCGATTTTTAGTAAAGAAAGGTTGAAGTTGTCAAGCAGCAGAACAAGGGTAACTTTAAAGAATAAACTGTACTTATTGGCTAAACGAAGTAAAAATATATATGAGTCTAGTTTCATGAAACATTTATGGATCTTAATTTGGAGTTCCGTAGCTTCAGATATAAATAATTTAGTAACTATGACTTGAGAAAACAGCATGACCAGAAAATAAGTGAAAGTATAATTATGATTATATTTCCATGGAATCATGTTGATAATTTTCTTATTATTTTCATCTAGACTTACTAAGCTTTAAGCTTACTCCCTCCTTTCCATTTCTTTTAGTGTTGTCAAGACGGCTCGGGGTTGGAGATCATCGGAGGCAGCATCACACTATCAAGCCAATACCTTTGGAATATTGTTACATATGTGATGTGATGTAAATCATGATAAGTTTTATAATTTATGAATGTCCGTTCTTGAAAACTAACTATTATCACGACAAAGGCAAGCACACCTTATCGAACAGTAGTATAGCTTATGGCAAGACCGGGATGTCGAACCCAAAGGAACTAAAAGTACTAGTATTAACTTTCTTTTTATTATCTAGCCTAAAAATAAAGGGGTTTGTTTTTATCTAAATAATTAACTAAACTAAGAATGCACATGATGAAAATTGGGGAAATACTTTTGGGAAAAACTGATTGATTTGGACAATACCCAAGGAAAAATCCACCTAGACTTCACTTGTTATTTGACTCAATCGATTTATTTATTCACTTGACTTGATCCGTAGAAATCCCTAAGTTATATTATTATCTCTCTCGAGACTAACAATATCTAACCCTAGGTTGATTAATTGAAATCTCTTTCTAATTAAAACCTCTAGTGTTGCATTAACTCGATCTATGGATTCCTTTATTAGGTTTCACCCTAATCCGGCAAAATTATGTCACCCTATGTCTAGGCCTGCAATCAACACCGCTCAATTATGCTAGATCTACTCTTAGACAGGGACTTTTTCTCTTTTGAATAAGCACATCAATACTTGAATCAATATCCTGGAATCTTAAAGCAAGAATTAAGAACACATAATTAAGAACAAATCAAATATTTATCATATAATTCAGAAAATAATAACAAGATCCGTCTTAGGTTTCATTTCCCTTAGGTATTTGGGGGATTTAGTTCATAAGTGTAAAAGAAAACATCTTAGAAAAATAATGATAACAAAACATAAAGAAAACCCAAAAACTCCTGAAGGAAATTGAAGGGAGATTTCATTCTTGAAGGATAATCTGGTTTCTGAGATGGATCAATTAGCTTTCTTCGAGTAATTCTTTGCCTCCTACACCGTGTGTCTGTTCTATGTACCTCTTGGGGTGTTTATATAGGCTTTAGAATGCTTCAAAAACCCTCAAGAATGGCCTTTTTCGAATAGGACTAGACTTGGGCTCGACAGGGACACGCCCGTGTGGTGTAGCTTAGGCCGTGTTGCAATCTGTTAAATAGACACGGGCGTGTGAACTACCCGTGTAAGGAAGTCCAAGTCGTGTTGATGTCCCACGTTGACCCATTTTCTCTATTTTTGACTCGCTCTCCTATGCTCACCTAAGTATAAACATGAAATTAAAGGTTTAGGAGCATCAAATTCACGATATCTAAGGATAATTCATCCAAAAATATGCTAAGCATGGGATAAAAATATTTATAAATTACGGTTTATCAATATGTTAGAATTATCAAGTGACTGGCATGTATAGGGACCTAGTTCTATGACATGTGTTATTATGATTTATATGTACAGATTCAGTATTGAATCTAGTTTTATTAGAGACAAACGGCATAGTCATTGAAGCTCATGCAGGAGATATCTCGATTCAGTAATACACGAGGTCGAGTAGTCGAACCACGAAATAGGGAGACTTTAACTAATAAACTGTACTAATTGGCCCGACCAAAAATTCTGGAAAAATTTTGTAGATAGATATATGAGTCTAGTTTCGGAAAATTTATGGAACTAGATTTGAGTTTTGAAACTCATGATATGATTTTTAAAGCGATCAGAATGCGCTTAGCCACTTTGTCCGAAATTTTAAAATGAATTGTAAGAGCTGTTTAAGTAATGAATTAAGTCCGTTAACACCTCGTGTTCGACTCCGGTAATGGTCTCGGGTACGGGGCGTTACATTTTATTGATATCAGAGCCACGATTTAGTCGATTCTAGGACTACCGTAGTACGAGTGGGTTTAGCTATACATGCCATTATGTGTTTATTTGATAGTGTGGTGATTTCTGATTGTTAAAAATGTGTTTACATATAGTAATGGATCCCGATCCCAATCAAGCGGTAGCTGATGATGTTGAGAGTGTAGCACCTGCTCCCGCGCATGGGACAGCGCCGGTGGACTCTCAACCTATTGCTAGTAATCAGAATGATGAAGCTAGACAGGCTTTTTATAGCGTGATGAATGATTGGTTCAATCAGTATATTCGAACTAATACGGCTGTTCCACAGCCCCTACCCCGACTAATACACCCCCTGTACCCACGATACCTCCGGTGATTGATCGGATGAGGTTAAATAAGCCCTCGGTAGACAAAATTCGGAAACACGGGGCTACTGAATTTAAAGCTACAGACAGCGATGATGCGGAGCAAGCTGAATTTTGGTTGGACAACACTATTCGGGTTTTTGATGAACTATCTTGCACACCCGATGAATGCCTGAAGTGTGGTATATCTTTGCTACGTGATTCTGCCTATTATTGGTGGAATACTTTGGTTTCCGTTGTGCCAAGAGAACGGGTTACTTGGGAATTCTTTCAAACCGAGTTCCGCAAGAAATATATCACTCAAAGATTCATCGATCAGAAACGGAAAGAATTTCTTGAGCTTAAGCGGTGGTTCTATGTCGATTCATCGATTATGAGCGAAAGTTTGTCGACTTAGTAGATACGCCGGAATGTGTTTCGTCCGAGACTATCATGTAAACGCTTCGAGGACGGGTTGAACGAAGACATAAAACTATATGTTGGCATTCTTGAAATTAGAGAATTTGTAGTACTTGTCGGCGAGCTTGCAAAGTCAAGAGCTCAAGAAGGAGAAAAGAAAAGTCAAGTGGAAGCAAGAGAGTTTCGTAAGAGATCTTCGGAAAGCCCTTTCAACAATCATCGAAGAAATTTAGAAATGATCCAGGCCGATCTAAAGACACTTCGGGCTTTTCCAGACAAGATCGTGATCGACCCCCTGTGAGTACGCGAGTCACTTCGGTTGCTAGTGTTGGAAATGATCGTCGGGACAGGACAGAGTGCCAGTATTATGGTAAATGGCATTTGGGGAGTTGTAGATTCCATGACCGCTCCTGTTATAAGTGCGGATCAGCTGACAACTTTATCAAAGATTGTCCGAGACTGTTTGAACAGAATGTAAATCAGAGTGGGAAACTGGGTGCTACTACAGCACGAGGTAGGCCACCTAGGAATACGGGGAACGCTAGCAGCGGTCAGAGAGGGTGTAAAGATGTTACCACCAGATCTGAGCTCGTGCTCCTGCTAGAGCTTATGATATACGTGCACGCGAGGATGCTTCTTCGCCTGATGTTATTACCGGTACTTTCACTCTCTTTGACACTGATGTGATTCCTTTGATTGACCCTGGATCTACTCATTCTTATGTATGTGAGACTTTAGCATCCAGTAAGACTTTACCTATTGAGTCTACTGAGTTCGTTATTAGAGTGTCGAATCCCTTGGGTCGTTATGTGCTTGTCGACAAGGTGTGTAAGAAATGCCCCTTAATAATCCGAGGCTCCTGTTTTCCGGCCGACTTGATGCTTTTACCGTTTGATGAATTTGATGTTATTCTCGGTTTGGATTGGTTTACCGTACATGATGCAGTTGTGAATTGCAAAAGTAAGACTATTGATTTGAGGTGTGCAAATAATGAGATAATCCGAGTTGAGTCTCTGCTTTGAATGGATTGCCAACAATAATATCCTCGATGTTAGCTTAAAATATGTGAGAAAGGGTGTGAAGTGTATCTTGCATACGTACTTGATAATAAAGAATCAGAAAAGAAACTTGAATCGGTACCAGTGGTTTGTGAATATCCGGATGTTTTTCCCAAAGAATTACCGGGGTTACCACCTGTTCGGGAGGTAGAGTTTGGCATCGAACTTGTACCTGGGATTACACCGATTTCGATAGCTTCGTATCGTATGGCACTAACGGAATTAAAGGAATTGAAAGCTCAGTTGCAAGAGTTGATGGATAGAGGTTTCGCTCGACCGAGTTTCTCACCTTGGGGTGCACCAGTATTGTTTGTGAAAAAGAAGGACGGAACCATGAGGTTGTGCATCGACTATCGTCAGCTGAATAAAGTGACAATAAAGAATAAATATCCGTTACCTCGTATTGATGATTTATTTGATCAACTAAAGGGAGCCTCAGTGTTTTCAAAGATAGATTTGAGATCGGGTTATTATCAATTGCGAGTTCAAAATTCAGATATACCCAAAACTGCTTTTAGAACGAGATACGGTCACTATGAGTTCTTAGTGATGCTGTTTGGACTCACTAATGCCCCTGCGGTATTTATGGATTTGATGAATCGAATCTTCAGACAGTATTTGGATCGGTTTGTAGTTGTGTTTATTGATGACATTTTGGTCTATTCGAGAGATGAAACCGAACATGCTGAGCACCTGAGACTAGTGTTACAGATTTTACAGGATAAGCGCTTATATGCTAAGTTCAAGAAATGTGAGTTCGGTTGAGAGAAGTTAGCTTTTGGGTCATGTGGTATCTGATCGAGTATTCGAGTTGATCCGAGCAAAATTTCAGCCATACTTAACCGGAAGCCTCAGAAATATTAATGAGGTTCGAGCTTTTGGGACTTGCCGATTACTAGACATAGCTTTGTAAAGGGTTTCTCGATGATAGCCACACCAATGACGAAACTACTTGTAAAGATGTTAAGTTTGAATGGACGAAAAATGTCGAAAAGTTTCGATCAACTAAAACTTATTTGATGTAGCTCCAGTACTAGTGCAGCCCGAATGAGGCAAAGAGTTTGTCATTTACAGTGATGCATCCTTACTTGGGCTGGGTTGTGTATTGATGCAAGAAGGTCAAGTTGTAGCTTATGCGTCGAGGCAATTGAAGCCACATGAGAGAAATTATCCAACCCATGATCTCGAATTAGCTGCCATCGTATTCGCTTTGAAAATATGGCGACATTACTTATTTGGTGAGAGGTGCCATGTATTTTCGGATCACAAAAGTCTCAAATATTTGATGACTCAAAGAGATTTGAATTTGCGACAAAGACGTTGGCTTGAGTTGTTAAAAGATTATGAGCTTGTCATTGACATCACCCGAGAAAGGCTAATGTGGTTGCGGATGCTTTAAGTCGTAAATCACTATTTGCTTTAGTAAAAGAATTAAAGGCCAAACCATTGTTGATTCATCAAATTCGTGAAGCTCAGAAAGTCGATGATGAATTGGTTGCAAAATGGGCTGAATGTGTTTCGAATATGGAATCAGAGTTTCAAATAGACGAAAATGATTGTTTAAGGTTCAAAAGTCGATTGTGTGTTCCAAGAAATTCAAAACTTATTTCGATCATCCTGAGCGAGGCTCATAGTAGCCGAATGTCTATCCACCCGGGTAGTACGAAAATGTACAACGATTTGAAACGTCAGTTTTGGTGGCCTGGTATGAAACAAGACATTTCTGACTTTGTTTCGAAGTGTTTGATATGTCAACAAGTGAAAGCAGAACATCAAGTGCCTTCAGGATTACTTCAGCCGATCGTGATACCAGAATGGAAGTGGGATCGAGTCACGATGGATTTTGTATCTGGGTTGCCATTGTCATCAAGCAAGAAAGATGCGATCTGGGTTGTTGTTGATAGACTGACAAAGTCGGCTCATTTTATTCCTGTACGTACGGATTATTCCCTTGACAAGCTAGCTGAAATATATGTATCTCAGATTGTAAGGTTACATGGAGTACCTACTTCTATTGTGTTTGATAGAGATCCGAGATTTACATCGCGATTTTGGAAGAAATTGCAAGAAGCCTTGGGTACCAAGTTGCATTTTAGCACCGCTTTTCACCCCCAGACTGATGGTCAATCTGAGCGGATAATCCAGATACTCGAGGATATGTTGAGATGTTGCATCCTTGAGTTTAGTGGTTCATGGGAACGGTATGTACCTTTGATTGAATTCGCTTACAATAATAGTTTTTAATCAAGTATTAAGATGGCACCTTACGAGGCTTTGTATGGTCGTAAATGCCGTACACCGTTGTTTTGGACCGAGCTTAGTGAAAGTAAAATCTTGGGGGTTGATTTGATTAAAGATGCTGAGCAGAAAGTAAAAGTAATCAGTGAAAGTCTGAAAGAAGCTACAGATTGTCAGAAGTCGTACGCGGATTTGAAACGAAAAGACATTGAATATCAGGTCGGAGACAAAGTGTTTCTTAAAGTTTCACCTTGGAAAAAAGTGCTCAGGTTTGGCCGTAAAGGCAAATTGAGTCCGAGATATATCGGTCCGTATGAGATATCCGAACGAATTGGGCCAGTTGCTTACAGATTGATTTTACCCCCTGAACTTGAAAAGATTCACAATGTTTTTCATGTCTCGATGCTTCGACGCTATAGATCTGATCCTTCGCACATAATTAGTCTATCAGAGGTTGAAATTCAAGCTGATTTGAGTTATGAAGAAGAACCGATTTGTATCCTAGCTCGTGAGGTGAAAGAGTTGCGAAACAAAAAGGTTCCTTTAGTAAAGGTGTTATGGCTCAAACACGGGATCGAAGAAGCTACTTGGGAAATCGAGAACTCTATGAAAGAACGATACCCAAATTTATTCACTGGTAAGATTTTCGGGGACGAAAATTTCTTAAGTGGGGGAGAGTTGTGACAGCCCTAATTTGACCCTAGTCGGAAAGTGGTTTCGGGACCACAAAACCGAGTCATAAAAATAATTAACCATCATATTCTATGTTTATTATATGTGAATATGAATGTGTGAAAGTTTCATACTTTAATTTGGTCAGTATATGTGAAATTTATTAGTAGGGACTTATGTGAGACAATTGTGAAATGTGTTAGACTAATGTAAAAGTGATCTAATAGTGCATGATGTCAAAAAAAGTGTACTTGCATGTCAAATTAGCCAAATTTTGGATAGTGGCCGGCCATGATATGGGTTATTAATGATAATGTGTATTTTTCTATTAACATTTTTAGTTTACAAAATGAATTAATGAATTAAGAATAATAAAATATGGGGTGAGTGGGAGGAGAAACCAAAGTTGGTTTATCCTTGCTCCTCCATTGTCGTAACTTGAGGGTGGAAGAAGAAAAGAATTTTCTTGTTTCATGTTCGGCTAGGATGATGTTTAGGAAGAGCTCAAGAGCAAAGGGGAACTAAATCTGATAAAGGAAAGGAGAAAGCAATCGAGTAGCCTAACTGTAACTATTCAAACATACCGAGGTAAGTTTTAAGTATCTTCATTTAATATATAATTAACGATGCCATTATAAGAGTATAGTATGTAAATTCGATCTTTGACTTATACTTGAACTAAAATGTATAATGGATAATGCATGTATATGTCTTATAGTCTGATGATCACTTTGAGTTTAAGATTTAATGATAATTAGAATGAGTAATACGAGGTGTAACCATTGAGTTGAAATGTGAATGATGAAGTGCGATTTGAATTTTGTATTCGAATGTATTATATGATCAATAAGTGATAAGATGGCTAAGATGTGTCAAAGTATGATCATAATTGTATGTGCTAGAATTATATCCGGACTTCAGGTCCGCAGGCTATGTGCTGGAATTATATCCGGACTTCAGGTCCGCAGGCTATGTGCTGGAATTATATCCGGACTTCAGATCCGCAAGCTATGAGCTGGAATTATATCCGGGCTTAAATTCCCGAAGACTTTGTGCTAGTGATTGGATCCGTGTTTTAACCTAGTAGGCTTAACGTCGGTAATTCGAGTAAGGTTATGAATTAAATGCACGAGGTAACTGCTATTAATTATATATTATACAGTATGAAGATCAGGTACATATTTTGTACTCATAAGTGAACAAATCTTTAGATTGAAGTAGTATTAACAAGGGATGGAATATGTATATGTGCGTATAGACATATGTATAGATGAGTACCGAATCTACGAATATGGGAAAGACCATTTCGGATGATGTCCACTATTATATGAAAGTATACGATTTAAATTAATTATATAAGCCATGTTGATGATCGAGGTTTAGGTTGTAAATTTCTTTGTGTTTGACATATATACATATATATATATATGTATTTTCGGGCTAGTGGTACAAAGTTGATTTCGAGTTGATATTTCATAACGTTGATTTACATGTCAAGTTTTTATCTGTTTGAATTACTTAAGACTTACTAAGCATCAATATGCTCACTTAGTTACATTGATTCTTTGTTTTATAGATCTTGTTCGTTAGCTATCGTTTTCGGGAGTTTCAAAGTTGAAGTCATCCACACTATCTAAGCCCCTTTTTGGTACTCTTTTAGTTGAACTTTGATAATGGCATGTATAGGACTGACCTTTGTTGTTAATTAAGTATATTTTGGTAATGTATATTCGTATAGCCATGCAAAAATGGCTTGTATATTTTGAGTATAGCATTATAATCATTTTGTATATATGGTCTTATGATATGGTTATTGAGTGGTATGGAAATGCTTGGTAATGATTAGCCATTGGACTGACTAATCATGATCATATTCGGTGCTATGTATGTCAAATTGCTAGCTAATCCATGGAAACCATGAAATAGGTAAAATTTACCACAAAATAGATTCAGACAGCAGTAGTGATGTGAATTTGAAAAATCACTAAAAATAGTAGAAATGGAATTAAATAATGAATAAGTTATGGAATCGGAGCTTGATGAGTCTATTTTCATATGGAAGAAGCAAAACAGGTATATGAGTTATATCTCATGGGATGTTTAAATTTTTGTGAAATAGGGCCAGAGCGATTTCTGGATCCCCTATTATGACTTTGTAAATTCACCATAAATCATACAAAGATAATTAGAAGTCATGATTTACATGTACAGATTCATTATTGAGTCTAGTTTTTTTAGAGACAAACGGCATAGTCATTGAAGCTCTGTACAGGGAGATATCTGATTCGTAATACACAGAGGTCAGAGTAGTCGAACCCTAAAACAGGGGAGACTTTAACTAATAAACTGTACTAATTGGCCCGACCAAAAATTCTGAAAAAAATTTTTAGGTAGATGTATGAGTCTAGTTTCAGGAAAAATTTACAGAACTGGATTTCAAGCTTTGGAACTCGAGATATGATTTTTAAAACGACTGTGATGCAGTTAGCCAGCTTGTCTGAAAATTTTAAAATGAATTGTAAGAGCTGTTTAAGTAATAAATTAAGTCCGTTAACACCTCGTGTTCGACTCCGGTAACGGTATCGGGTACGGGGCATTACAGTAAATGATATGTTTGTATCATAATTGAGGATGTTGAATGCCATTGGATCCATGTATGTGTGTGTGCATGTAAGGGTAACAAAAAGGCTTGGAAAATATCCTAAGAGTTAACTACACGGGATGAGACACGATCGTGTGTCTCAACCGTGTGAGGGACACGGCCTGGTAGTGTGGTTCAATTTATTTGCTGGCGTCATAAACAAAGAGTTACATGGCCTGAGGACACGAGTGTGTTGATGGCACATGGGCGTGTGACCTGTTTCATGAGAAAATTTCTAAGTTTTTCCCAGAGCTTTCCAAAGTTCTCGGTTTAGTCCTGAACCCTTTCTAAAGTATGTTTTGGGCTTCGTAAACCCAAATAAGGTACTATGTGCATGTGATTGAATGTTTTAAAATATGAATGAAATTTTATGGCCCGGTTTGAATGATTGTTTGCATTTATGTCTGTTAGTGCCTTATATCCTGTCCCGGCGTCGGACACAGGTAGGGGGTATTACATTTTCTTATCTGACCACATTATTAATCTTTCGAACACGGACATCTGTAACTCTACACTCATGAACTTATTCAACCAAATCTTACAGATTTCATTTTAACATTAGGGGGGTGAGGGTAGTAAAGCCTCAAATTTAACTTACACATAAATGCACATAACACATACTATCACAAATAACCAGTTCATTACTAATTTCACATTCTCAAATCATTTAATAAGCTTTTGTTTCTAATCACTTTTGTTCTTAACACACTGTTCATATACCAACTCAAATTACTAATTCACAATCGAAGCATTTCAGATAGCAATCATAACTCAAATATCATATCTCATATACTTATATATTTATAACATTTATCGATAAAAAAGATGTCTACTCTTTGATCCATACCTTTATGAGTTTCAACTTATAATCAACACATTTTCATTCAAATATTCGAGTACACATTCCGTACTATCAGGATTAGCTCAATTGGAAGACTTATCTGTCTCATCAAAACAATTTTCGTCAGAGTTGGGAGATATCACACTATCGCAGGTTAAATGTGGCATGTATAGCTAGACTCACATACACTATGGTAGTCCTAGAACCGACTAAATTATAGCTCTAATACCAATAAAATGAAACACCCTTAACCCTCATTCATCGCCAGACTAGGGTTAAGATGCATTACCAAACATAATAGCACATTTAATGGTCATGCAAAA
Source organism: Gossypium arboreum (assembly GCF_025698485.1). Taxonomy (NCBI): domain Eukaryota; kingdom Viridiplantae; phylum Streptophyta; class Magnoliopsida; order Malvales; family Malvaceae; genus Gossypium; species Gossypium arboreum. Next base: position 30,840,489 of record NC_069078.1, read on the forward strand.
CATAGATCATATTCATATATATATAACATATTACTAATTTAATAATAAACATAAATCATACTACATAAATTATTCATATCTTAAAGTTCAATCGAATTCATATCAAACATACATCATGTTCTCAAGTCAATAAACATATCTCAATGTCTATAATATACATTTTATAAATACATAACTCAACCTATATATTCATCACTATAATATATTCGATTACCTAAATAAAATAAATCAAACACATTCCCATATCATAAACAGAAATTTCATTTTAATACTCTTAAACATGCAATCATTAAAACTAATTAAACATATATATATACAACTTAATGTCCAATCATAAATATATGACATTAAACAAAATTACTATATGACCTTACCTACCTTTGATGTTACTATAATATATATGCATTTTAACCTATTCCATTATTTAAGTCATAACTATACCGATTCATATATTATACATGTGGTTTGATTTTAAAATTTTCACGGCATATAAGGCATGTGTATATAATACACATAAATAAGCATACTCATTTAACCACATACAATTATGATTATAATCAATTTTAAACACTAGTACCAAAGCAAATCATGCCAATGTACCTATCAATTATATGCCAAATTATTTAACCACAATTATGACACATTTTTACTCAATACATAACCTAACATTTTGATCTTTTATTACCGAATCTTATACAAAACATATTAACGAAAACAATCATATAACATACACATTATTTGTTTTCATCAACTGTATTTAATTAACTAATTATTCAAGCATAATATATGCACATACATTCCCATTACAAATCGAATCAAAATGACTAGTACACATTCGAATATATATATATATATCATTAACATTTTTCTCCATTATTAGGCCAGATTAATAAACCATTTACAAAGACAAAACACACCATACATCCAACTTACCAGAAGTTAGCTAAACATAGGCTATTTGTGATACCTTAACAAAGAACAACAACCAAGTTCTCAAATATTTTCATCTATGTACGAACCATAACCAAATCAATCAAACTCGTATCCAAAGTTACTAGTCATTTTTCAGTGCATTAATACATATAAATTTGACTAAATTTCGTATATTCACATCATATATTAGACAACCAATTAATCCTAAAACATGCACCTACATTACCATCCATTACATCTTTTACTCGGCCAATATATATATATTAACCTATATTATTACATCCACACATCATTATAATCATACATTTATATTTGTTTTACATAACAAACAATATATTAAAATCAAATATTCATTTTTACTCATTATAAATCTATGCATATATAATCATATCAAATTGAATCGTATTTGAACAATCATATTAAATCATATCATACACATATAGCATAAACTTTTCACCTATTTAATCATATCAACTCACATGACTATATCATCAACAATATGTCAAAGATACCATATACATATTGCATGCATGATGCTTTCAAAATAGACTTAATCCTTAACCATAATTACACAACCATTAGCAAACATATCAAACACCTCACACATATGTACATACCAATACAGAAATTTGTTTAAACTTAAACGTTATCCTTAGCCAATTTCTCATGGCTTTATTTACATATATGTTCAAAACCAAATATATCAAAATTAGCCTATACATGCCACATAACCAACTCTCAAAACATTATTTATCGAAAAGATAATCAGATAGTGTGATAACATCTCCATCGACTTCCAACCCAAGCAGATCTCTGAAAATCTATAAACATAGGAAAAACACATAAAATAAGCTTCGAGAGCTTAGTAAGCTATAAGGAAATTAATAACTCAATATTAATGTTAAATTAATTCAATAAAACTAATTTATACTATTAGAATCACAATTATCTTCAAGCTCATAGTTTCATATATAACATATATTTCCATGTACAAATTTTACCTTGGTCGAATATACATGTATCTATTTTGAAAATAACATACACTTTCAAAGCCATATTGCCATTATATATATAACCTAATATTTAAACTCTTATACGCATATCTTTATAAATTAAACCTTAAAATCACATGTTTATGCATAATATACGGCTGAATATACTTCACAATTGCCCAAATCTGAAAACACATACATTTCATTTACAAAATCACATATACTTATCATTTGGCCGATTATAGATTTTCATATACATATATACTCTCATTTATGTCATGAATACATAAGAAGACCGAATGTATACTTTAACATATGCATATATATAATTCACATCAACATGTAACATTCATATCATCGATTCAAAAATTCAACTTACCATAATTTCATAACTTAATATGAATACATACCTGAGCCTTTTAAATCAATTTTTTTTTTGCGTTAACTTATTATTGCCCGTTGAATCATTCGTAATTGAATAGGATACTCGGATAATCACACATGTCGTACAATGCCAATGTCCCAGATGTGGTCTTAAATGTAATCACGTATCTATGCCAGTGTCTTAAATAGGGTCTCACTCGTAAACACATATCGGAATCACATATCGATGCCAACGTACTAAACGTGGTCTAACTCATACACATATATTGATGCCATGGTCTTACTCGCACATCACATATCGGAATCCTATGTCATGACATATGTATCCTAGTAATTCCTAAGGTTCATACGGGGGCTTTTAGAGGTCGTAACTTGGTCGAATCGAACTCGTAAACATAATTCCAAAGTATAATCACATTCGGCTAACATATATACAAGCTCATAAAATTTAAATCAGCATTTTACATTCACATATATTCAAAATTTACAGTATTTATTTGCTTATAAACTTACCTTGTTCTAATACGAACGGACCGAAATGACTATTCAACAATTTTAGACTTTCCCCGATCCAAATCCAATTTCCACATTTATTGATCTAGTTCAATACAAATTCAACTTATTTAATAATATATTCAGTCAAATTTATCCAAAAAAACATAAATGGGCTAATTACACTTTTACCCCTGACTTTCATATTTTTCCCAATTTAGTCCCTATTTCACAAAACACAAAATACACAAAATTTCTATACACCCATGCTTAGCCGGAACTTTATGCTGTTCAAACAAGCCAACATATTTCATTTATTTATCATTTTAGTTCCTCAAAATCTCATTTTTACAATTTATCCTAAATTACACAAATTCATCAAAAATTCAAAGACAAAATATATCAACCCAATACATATATTTTATTTTCCAAGAACTAACATCACAATGCTCAAAATTTCATCAATGGCATATTTGAAAATCATCAACTAAATCAGAAATTGAGACATGGGCTTGATAAAACACTAAGCAACGATCACAAAAATGTAAAAATTATCAAAAACGAAACAAAACTCATACCTTTGTCAAAGAACAACAATGGCCGAACCTTAAAACTCCATAAATTGCTTTCTTCTTCATTAAATTCGGCTAAAGATGATAAAATATGGACTAAATTTATTTTGGTTTTATTTATTAACTTTCATAATTATTTTACTATTACAACCTTACTAAAATAATCTTTAAAACATATAAACCAAGGTCATAAATGTCCAATAGCCTTTCAACTGATTTAATTACCATTTGACGACTCCCACTTTAAAAGCCATAGCTAATAAATACTTTTATCAAATACAATGCAACTTTTATGCTCTACGTGATTAAGTCTTTTTTAATAAATCGGCACACAAACGATAAAATTTTCATACAAAATTTTCACAGATATCAATTCCCATATTATAAACATGAAAAATAATATTAAAATATTTTTTGACTCAGATTCATGGTCTCGAAACCACCATTCTGAATAGGGTCTAAATCGGGCTGTTACAGGTACACCCTACAAACCAACCCTTACCTATTGTCTAATCGCGATAGAAGCATTCACAATTCAAGAACCAGACAGCCTTGCATTCTGAAGAACTCAACTTAGATTAACAGCCTCAACCACGTAGGACATTTAAATTCGATCAAAATCTCTCTAACTTGTTCACAAAAATTAGAATATAGCACGAATGACTTGTCTTCGCAACTATAGGGTAAAACCACTCCAACCCAACGTGAACTCTTTGAATTCAAATTGAGTTAACTTTAAGGGATGAATTTGTCAATCATGATATTCCTAAGAGATAGTGAATACCAATTTGAAGGATTCTTTACTGTGGATACATTTCTCACGATTCCTGACCAAAAATAATATCGACCTAAAGCTAAGTTAGAATTTTAGTGAAGTTTGAAATTAATCATGCTTTTGTTGGTTTATGGCAAAGGATTAAATGGTCGTAGAGATTGATGGAAAATGGAGGGGACTTGGAAAATAATTAAGCCAATAAAGAAATTAAAAGCTATTAAAAGCTACAGGTGTTTTGAACAAAAGGAAGAAAATGGATAATTGCATTAAATCCAATCGATTTCCAATGTATTCGAGGTATGTTTTCAAGTACGCTACCTCACATGTTTATAGAAAATTTGCATACTAATTTAGGCTTTTTCCACCTACCGTTAACTATAAAAAATATTTTTAGATTTAATTTACTAATTTTGGCTTTTACAAGGTTAAAATCTGACTAGACCCTCAAATGTATAAAATCTAGTCCCTCTTCTCTTTTCGATGCTTCAATTTAATCTTTTTCTTTGTCTCTAATTTAAAGTGCCCGAATTTCATTCCTGTCAATATTTAAACACAAAATGCATCAATTAGTAGGGATTAATTCGAGAATAAGTTGAGTTGAACACGTAAATTGTGCAAAATGAATAATCTATCCAATAGATTTTCCCTTAGCCTTCTTTGCTCTCTAGTCTTTCTTCTTCTTTATTTCCTCTCTGATGTCGCGTATGAATATGATATGTGAATTTGTGCAAGTATACATGTTGGATCAAGTAAAGTGGTGAGTGGGTGTCATTCCCACGATGATGATCGAGGCAATTAATAAATTGCGATTAAAGCTATGGTAAAGCTATGATACTTATGCAGTGGCAATTAATAGGAACAGTGATGTATGCAATATGTGGAACTAATGAATACTAGGAAATGCAATGGCAAGTATGAGAATAATAATGTGAATAATCTGCAAAGAATAAATAAATGACTAAGAATGATATAGAAAAGCTACTTTGGCAAAGATAAGAGTGATATGATGTTGAACGGGAAGGTCGGGATTACTAAGAATCTATTTTTCCTGTCGGCAATGCATCAGTAAATCATACTTAACCACTATTTAGAAGAGTTCTTAAGTGGCATGCCACTTTGGAGAGCAAATACCTCAAGTTACCTTTCCTGAGTCTATAGGCATTTAATATGGCACCCTGCATTGTTACCTTCTGAATGATCATTGCTCTCTGTCTAGAGTACATTACAAGTATCTTTTGAGTACTTTCTCATATCATTCAAACATGGTCCAACTAATATAACATTTTCCAAATTAAATTAGTTTAAGGGTATGCTTCACAGTTGACTATGTCTAGGGATTGCTCACATACATAGTACAGAGTAAAATAATTGAATGAAATAGTAAAATAACTCTGATTTATACTGCATCCATCAAAGACAATTAAAGTTTCATCAAAGTAATCCCAATCCTATTAGATTTAACTCATAGGTTGGCAAATAAAGTTCAACTCAAACATCATTTTCATCACTGTAATTCATGAAGGAACATATTTGAAATAATGGAAGAACATCGGAACGACAGTGTACGCTTGTCCAATACACACTCCAGTTGCCCTGTATCTTGAGGTGGCTAAAAGGTGTTGCATACATCTTTTCTCTTTCTTTCTCTATTCAGCTACTACTTAACACCCCGAATTTGGGCCTAGAAGAAATAGGCTTCGCGTATCAGATGAATTGGAATTTAGTTGTGCAAGTGAATGACACAATTGATTGTCTGCTGCAGTGGTTAAGTGATTAGGAGTGTTTGGGAGTGTTGGAGAAATCCTGGGTTCAAACTGGGCTTTAGCAAAATTTTGGTTTTAAGTGAATAAAACCCTGGATGCATGGATGAAGGCCTTTTAAATTATTGTGTTAAATAAATGACACAAGGAAGCATGTGGTCTAGTGGTTGGGGCGTCATTATGGTTGCAAGGGAGCCTGGGTTCAAGTCTTGGCTCTTGCAATTTGTTTTAGTTTTTATCTTAAGTAAATCTGGATGCTAGCATATATGTCTTATAGTTAATTGAAGATAAATTATGATACAAGAGGAGCCTCTGGTGTGGTGGCAAGGTGACGTGTAAGGGAACCTTAACGTCTGAGGTTCGAGTGTGGCATAGCACAAATGAGGTATTTATTTTGCAATTGAGTTCGACTAGTGGTTGAGTTGTAGTGGAATTTTGATGGAGGAGGTTGTTGAGGAGAGAATTGAGGAGTGATCATGGGAGTGGATCATGGAGAGATAAGGGAAGGATTATATGGAGAAAATCGTGGAGTTTGACTGGGAAAGGTGAATTTGGGAGTCTATGGGTGCCTGTTCGGTTATTGACTTAGTGTCGAATTGGTCAGAGACTTTGGGGTTTTCGATAGTTGTTTTCTTTTGCATTCATTTTGCTTTTGTTGACTTGGCCGAATATTGAATTTTGGGATTGTTCTCAGTTACTTTTTGTTGTTAACTGAATGTGTCTGTACCATTCGGGTTGCTTTTGCTTTGCTATCTTCTTTTGCTGAAAGTGTTATGTGCCAAGCCTCTTTTTGACTCTTCTTATCTTCCATATTCCCCTCTCTATCGAGATTGTTGTGTCTTTTATATTACCTCTCTCACCTTTCCTCAATAGTGGCCAAATAGTCTCTCTTGGATCATCTTTGTTTCCGATTCTCTTCCTTTTTTCTTAAGGAAATAACCGAATATAGTTTCTCTTTCTCCCTAACATTTCATTCTTTCTTTTGATCTTTTCTGAGCCGACCATCCCCCCTTCCCCTCTTATTTGTTTTCAGTTTCTTGTCCTCTATTCAGTGTTTGGTTGATCGTTCGTTGCAATGTGGTATGGTGGTTTGGTTTTGCTGAAGATTTAACAATCGGTATGTGGTTGCAAAGTTTCTTCTTTGTTTCTCTAACAATTTTGTATACACTCTATTTGTTTTCTTCTATCTTTTTCGAAAGCAGAATGCTTCTTAATATTATTGATGGTGATTTTTAATTATTCCCTCCCCGCAAGGTGGGGTGCGTTAGGGTAAGAAGTCCTGAGGAGTGGAAAAGGGAAAAGATTATGCAAGTTATCAAACTCTACTGCTCATTAATCGTATAAGGTAAGATCGCTACCTTATTTTTACTTTGGGCCGTATATTCCTGTGGTTGTTAAGTTAACGTTTGTAGACTGAGGCCACATATTTGATCACTATATGGGTTAATAAGATCTGTTTTAATAAAAATATTTGACATTCACGTGTGATCAATCCTAATCAGAGGTCTTAAGAGATTAAAGTCATTCGCTAATCAAGGTTGGGACTTAGAGATTGTTACCGCGTGATTCTGCAAATAGGTGTGTAACTGTACACCGTAAACCATTACTATCGAGAAGTTGAAAAAGGTGTGTAACCATATTCCTTGTTTTGATAATCGGCTGAAAAGCTGAAAATGTGTGTGTTGTTTACTTTGCTATGACTGAAGATCAGCAAAATGCTGAAAAGCCAAAAATACGGCGTGTGATGCCACACGAGCATGCGATTGCGCGTGTGGTGAAATGAGCTCTTGGAACGTGGGCGTGTGATGAGGAAGGCCACCATGAGTGAATTCGTGGACTTAAGCCGTAGTGGGCCACGAAATGGGCCGAATAGGCCCAATGGGCCTGTTGGCCCGCTTATGTCTGTAACACCCCATGTAACACCCCAAACCCGACCTAGACGTTATGATCGGATCCGACATGGCACATCGAAGCGTTCAAAACATTTTATATTTGTTGATCCAAAAAAACTTACTTAGTGTTTTAAAAGATAATTTCATTATAGGTTAAAGTGAATGGAAGCTGTGCACCAAGTAGGAAACTGGAAAAGAGGTGGTAAGTCCATCGGATCGCTAAGTACCAAGCTCCTTCGGATCCAATCCTAGACATGCATACCGCCATTGCCACACCTTAACGTCATGGATATTTCTAGGAAACCGATTTGATTAAGTCATTTTTAGGAAAAGTGATTAATTTTGGAAAATACTTTCATTGCAGAAGCTTTGCTTGTTGTCGTGTTATTTTGAAATCAATTGTTGTTTTTGAAAACGCGTCCTAAAGCTATCCAATTTTAACAGTTAAAATAAGTAAAACCTATCTTAGTAATATATATTAAAACCATCAAAAATAATTAAGCGGCCTTATTACAACTTAAAACCCAAATCATAAAAATAAAAGAAAAGATGTCCAATTCACCGGAAGAAAATAGGAATTTGCAAAACGTGTGGCCACTCCGAATTCCCTCACAACTCCAAGCCCACTATGGTTGGGGTTTACCTACGTGGATGAAAAATAAAGGGTGAGTTTGGGAAAACTCAGTGTGTAAAATAACCCAACCATAGTCTAAATCAGCTCAACCCACAGAAATAGAATAAGTTTGCCTTAGCCCAGAACAAAAATTCAGAATAAAGCCCATAGGCCCATAACAGAACAGAACAAATATTACATGTTTATGCAGAAACCCAACCCAGATTCATCCATAACACCCCCGTACTAGCCTTACACCATGTGGGGAGACTACTCGACCCACCCAACTGCTACACACCACAGAAATCACAGCGAGGCTGCCAGATATTGTGACGAAGTCACCAGATACAGATATTGTGGCAGAGCCACCAGAACAGATATATGTGGCAAAGCCACCAGATTAGATAATTGTGGCATAGCCACCAGGACAGATATATGTGGCAGAGCCACCAGATTAGATAATTGTGGCATAGCCACCAGGACGCTTCCTCCATAGTATAACCCAAGTCCCCATGCAACAGATATATAATCATGGCATACATCATACAGAATCAGATCGTCATGCTTTTCAGTCAAAAGTAACCCTAGGGGTGTAATGGTAATTTTGCATGCATAGGGGTATTCAAGTAATTTAACTATTCTTAAGGTTTTCATACATAACATAGCCATTTACGTACGATCAAAAACACTTACCGCGTTTTCTTAAAAATTTGGGCCCATTGGCCCATTATCCCGTTTTTGGCCCATTAAGCCCAAAAATATCGAAATGCACAGAATCGCGCACTCTGTAGTCTTATCACTTTAATTTGCCATATACATCAAACTATTAATCTCATGAGCATTCACACACCACAAGATCTCAAAATACCGGCTTTTTGGCATTTTGGCTTTTCGGCTTGTGCCGATCTAGTCTATAAGAGGGTGTTAGTTACACACCTGTTTGCGTGCGACGATATGCTGACGAGATCGACACACGAACCGCCTACAATTGGATTACTAACACTTTAATCTAACTATTCAAATACGAACTACGTATTAACCCCTTACAATATTCGGCCAACCACACCTACAGATCAGCGTAAGCTTATAAGAAATCAATAAGCAACTCATTAACAAATTTTTGTCAGTGTTTACCACATAATCATAATATCACTGCAAGCTGTCTTTCTGAGCAACAGTCACTAAATCATTTATAACTGGAGCTACGAAACTCCAAATCAAGTACCGTTAATTTTCCCTAAAAATAGACTCATATATCTTCTATCCATAAAATTTTCATAATTTTTGGTTTATCCAATCAATACCAGATTTTTCTCAAAGTTTCCCATGTTTCACTGTTTGACTAATCTGACCACTCTTCATTACGAATCAAATTTCTCATTGTACAGAATTCAAAATATGTTCTTGTTTATTTCATTAGAAACTAGGCTCAATAAAATTTAATTACATAATTTATTCAGCTTCTAATTCATCTCCCACAATTTATGGTGATTTTCCAAAGTCACGTTACTGCTGCTGTCCCAAGCAGATTTATTACCAAATCACTCTTTCACACATACCTTGCATGCATGTTATTTAAATATGTATATCACCAATCAATCATCACATATCTATGATTTTACTTAAGTATAATCTCCATTTCATCATTTTAAGACACAACATGTTAGCCGATTTTTCCCTTTAGCATCTAAGGCACATGCATGCTCATTTGTTTGGCTCAACTTCACCTATCTTCCATTTTTCATCAAAAGAACATGAAACAACAACCATTTCCTTCATTTTAATTCATGACTAAATGCTCACAACACAACTAAAAACCAAAATATGCTTCAAGAGTTAAGGTAGAATCAAGAATAACTCATGAACCTCAAAATAGAAGCAAGGTACCAAGAACTTACCTTCAATTTTCCTCCTCCTAGTGACCGAATACTCAAGAGCTTTCTCCTCTCCTTTCTCTTCTCTAACTTTTGGCTATGATGAACAAAGATGGAAAAAACTTTGTTCTTTTCATCCTTTTGTTATTTTATTACCCAACATTTTATGACACAAAATAACCTATATTATTTGTGCCATACCTATGCCATAATGTCAATAAAAAAAAATGCCCATAATGCTTATCATGCCCATCATGGAACATTTACCTAACCCATTATCAATTTTTTATCAATTTGTACCATAAATTATGGATATCAAGTGCACATATTGTCTTCAACAACATGATGGCCGGCCACTTCTTGTAAAATGGGAGGTTTGACATGCAAATCCTCCTATTTTGCACTACTATTTATTTGGCCACTACAAATTAGCCTATAGCACTTTCAAACATTTTCACATAGGTCCTATTTCATAATTTCACTCACAAATGACAAAATCAAAGCATGAAATTTTGCCAACATTCACAGAATTCTCGAAAATTGGGGCGTTACACCCCAAACCCGACCCAGGCGTTATGGCCGAATCTGACGTGCCACATTGAAGTTAAAAATCCATGTTTCATTTTAGTGCTTTAAAAACCGACTTTTGTTAAGCTAACAAAGTGAATGGGAGCAGGGCACCAGGTAGAAATCCGTGACAGAGGAGGTAAGCCATGTGCTTAAGTACCAAGCTCTTCGAATGGATCCAATCCTAGACATGCCCACAACCATTGCCACACTTAGTTAAATCGAGTTGTAATTTATTTAAGTTGAAATCTTTGATAAATCGGATAATCGTGGCGCGGAATTATTTTGAAAACAATTATCATTTTGAAAACACGTCCTAAGTCTAGCCTATTTATTAACAAATAGATTAAAGTTATTAAAAATAAATTAATCCCAGAAAAGAAAGAAAATCAAGTCAAAATGGCCTTATTACAACCCAAAAATAAATAATAAATAAAGCAAACTTTATGAAAACCAAACACTTATTCAAAACCCAAAGGTGATCACCGTGGCCACTCTGAATCCCCTCCGGCTCCAAGTCCCCAAATTAAGGCTCACCTGCAAGGTTACGGAAAGGGGGTGAGCTTGGAAACTCAATGTGTAACAAGCCCCTTTCAGAGCCCAAAGCATTATCAGCCTGCTGGACCTAAGCCCAACTTCAATCTCGAGTATATCTTTGGTAAAGCCTTTTCATATTTCATATTACTGGGCCGAAGCCTTTACTGTAAACGGTATGGCCCATAGGCCCATTTCAATATCACATGTAATATCAATGAATATATGCAAGCCCATTTGGGGAGACTACTCAACCCACCATCCGCTACTCTTTACCCGTACCAACCAACACACCATGTAGGGAATAACTCAACCCACCCAACCAACACACCACTGGCAGCATAGCTACTTTATCATATATTTGGAGGCCTAGCCTCTTTAATAACTGGGGCAAAGCCCTTTTCTGTAAACTGGGGCATAAGCCCTTTTCAATAAACTAGGGCATAAGCCCTTTTCAATAAACTGAGGCATAAGCCCTTTTCAATAAACTGGGGCATAAGCCCTTTTGCACTTCCTCCATTCATATAAAAACCCAACCTAATGCATTTACGATTACATCATGTGCATTTCATACATATCATGTGCATATCATATCAATCATGTATATCATATCCCACATATCAAATTTACAAATAAAACCTAGGGGTATAATGGTCATTTTTACCTAGGGGCGAAACAGTCATTTTCATATTATAAAGGTAATTTCATAATTTTACCAAATATTAGGGTTTTCCATGTTCATTATTAGTTACTAACCATTCTTATGTTTTAAACAGCGATTTTGGCCCATTTTAAGCGAAACCGAGTTATTGGGCCAAAAACCCCTAATGGGCCCTACATAGCCGATTTTGTCATCTAGGCCCATTTAGCCTATATTCCATAATGTTGTTACCCATGTTAATAGGCAATTTAACAGGTTTTCATTCTCTACCAATTTTACCCAAATGGGCCCAAAAACCCATTGAGCCCAACTTCAGCCCATCAAGGCCCAACTTACCGTCATGCCAAAAATCGTGCTCTTACCTGTTCCAACGATCCCAATCATCAACTTAGCGAATCTAACTAACCAATGAGCGTTCGCTTGCTCACAAGTCCTCGAAATGCCAAAATTTTGGCATTTCGACTTTTCGGCATTTATCGTTTTAAGCTATGAAAAAGGGTTCATTACACACCTGTTTTGCGATATTCCTCAACGAGATCTCCTACACGATTTCACCTATAATCAACCGTTAATATATAAGCTCACAATAATTGAACTAAATTGAGAACCATCTAATATCAACACTTACACATTCGACCACCCTCCATAATGGCCTTAGGAACCTTACCTTTGCCGAAATTGATGACTAGCCCTAGCCACTCCGATGATCCAAACTAATCCAAGTCGACCCTACGCCTTGCTGCTTCTCCACTAAACAAACCATAAAAAGATTAAAGAAAAACCAAATAGAGCCTATACCCACATTCGGCCATCTCCTAAACTGTAGGGGTTTCGGCTTTTGTCAACAGTTACTATAAGATTTGTTTAGAGTTCGAGCACTTACCACAGTCTCTGTTCTTGAATCCATCTATGCCATAGAAGATAAGATAATTGACCACTAAAAAGTGAAAAGAAAAAGAGGTTTGCTGGTCAACAAGAAATCGGCACCACCTAGCTTCACAGATTTCAGCTTTTGCGGTCTTTCGGCAGAAGTGGAGGTAAGGGAAAGAAACAGTAGATGAATGGAGGGAAGTAGTGGGCTGGTTTGGAAGAAGGAAAAGGAAGAAAAGATGAGAGGAGAGATGGTAGATTCGGCTGAAAAAGAAAAAGGAGAGAAAAGACTACACCAAAAGGAGAAAACGGCACACCCTAATTCCTACTGCCGAAAATCCCTAACTAAAAACCCCTCTGCTAAAATCCCCTCTCTAATCCCATCAATTCGGCTAAGCTCTATCCTCCTCTCAAATCCCTAAAATCTCTCCCCTTATCCCTCCTTAATTCATGCATTTGACTGATTCAAACTCCCCCACAGAGTTCCATCCAGCTTTAAACTCTAGCGTGCACAAGCATAAAAATAACATTACCTTTGCCATCACAGGAAATCGAACCTAGGTCTTCCCCCAACCACTTACATGCCACTCTTATAGCTCCCTAGTGGCGTCACTTAGCCACTTTACAAAAGGCTCATTTGTGTTACATTTCACCCACAAATTTTAATAAGACCACCTATCCAAGGCCCCTAACTTCTTAAGTCCAAAATTCAAAAATTCCACCAGGTTTTGGCCAGCACATGGGCCTTCCATAAGCCCATTTACCTACTTAAATTATGAATTCCACAACCAAATACCAAATTTTAAAAACTTTACCAAAATATCGAGAATCGCAAAAAAACCCAAAAATCAGGATGTTACAACTCTACCATCCTTAAAGAAATTTCAGCCTCGAAATTACCTGATCCAAACCGTTGAGGGTACTGCTGACGCATTGCCTCTTCAGTCTCCCAAGTAGCTTCTTCCTTGCCATGGTTCCTCCAAAGTACCTTCACTAAAGGGACTAACTTCCTTCTCAACACCTTGACGTCGCGATCAAGTATTTGCACAGGTTCCTCTTCGAAAGTCAAATCCGACTGTACTTCGATTTCTGCAACTGGCACGATATGAGTTGGGTCCAAACGATATCGCCTTAGCATAGACACATGAAAAACGCCGTGAATACGATCCAGCTTTGGAGGTAACTCTATTTGATAAGCCACTGGACCTATCCGCTTAATAATTCGATAAGGCCCAATAAACCGTGGACTCAACTTGCCCTTCTTACCAAATCTCAATATCTTCTTCCAAGGCGAAACTTTCAAAAAGACTATGTCCCCAACTGTATATTCAACATCCTTATGCTTCAGATCGGCATAAGACTTTTGTCGATCCGCTGCCTCCTTTAACCGATTCCTGATCACCTTAATCTTGTCTTCGGTATCTGTTACCAATTTCGGCCCAAGTACTTGCCTTTCCCCTAATTCCGCCCAACAAGTAGGCAAACGACACCTTCACCCATATAGTGCCTTGTAAGGAGCCATCTGAATACTTGCTTGGTAACTGTTTCTATACGCGAACTCTGCCAATGGCAAATAGTCCTCCCAGCTGCCCCTAAACTCAATAACACAACCTCTCAACATGTCTTCTAAAATCTGAATGACCATCTCTGACTGCCCATCCGACTGAGGGTGAAAAGCAGTACTAAAATCCAATCGCGTTCCCAACACCTCATGCAACTTCTGCCAAAATCGAAATGTAAACCTTGGGTCTCGGTCAGAAATTATCGATACTGGCACCCCATGCAACCGCACTATCTCTGCCACATACAACTTGGCCAGCTTCTAAAGTGAGTAATCGGTTCAGACAGGTATGAAATGGGCAGATTTCGTGAGCCTATCCACAATTACCCAAACCGAATCCTTCTTAGAAGGTGTCAATTGCAACCCACTTACAAAATCCATAGTTACCCTTTCCCACTTCCAAAGTGGTATCTTTACCGGCTGTAACAATCGTGAAGGTAGTTGGTGCTCGGCCTTCACTTGTTGACACGTCAAACACCTCCCCACAAATTCGGTCACTTCTCGCTTAAGCCTAGGCCACCAATATAGCTCCCGCAAGTCTCGATACAACTTACTCACTCCTAGATGCATAGCACAAGGTCCATTATGTGCCTCTTTCAAAATCATCAATCTCAAGTCAAAGTCCTTCGGCATACAAATTCTTCTTTGAAAACAAAGAACTCCTTCACTATTTATCCCAAAGTCTGGATTCTCCCCCTTCTCAACTTGTTGAAACCGAGAAACCAACGACTCATCCTCCAGCTGTTGCTTCTTAATCTGCTCCACCCAAGTCTGTCTCACTTGTAATTCTGCCAATAAGTTTCCATCATCATACAAACTTAAATGAGCAAACATTGCCTTCAACTCCGCCACAGTCCTTCGACTTAACGCATCAGCCACGACATTTTCCTTTCCTGGATGATACTCGATCGAACAATCATAGTCTTTTAACAACTCTATCCACCTTCGCTGTCTAAGATTCAGCTCCTTTTGAGTCAGCAAGTACTTAAGACTCTTATGATCGTATAGATGATGCATTTCTCCCCGTACAAGTAATGCCTCCATATCTTAAGCGCAAAAATCACCGCTGCCAACTCCAAGTCATGTGTAGGATAGTTCACCTCGTGAGGCTTAAGCTGTCGTGAAGCATAAGCGACCACCTTACCCTCTTTCATCAACACGCAGCCCAAACCTACATGTGACGCGTCGTTGTAAACAGTGAAATCCTTACCAGACTCTGGTTGAATCAACACTAGCGCTTCTGTCAAAACCTTCTTCAGCTTCTCGAAAGCCTCTTGCTGCTTATTCGTCCAAACAAAAGGTGCTCCATTCCTTATAAGTTTCGTTAATGGTGCTGTCAACACAGAAAATCCTTCCACGAATCTTTGATAATAACCTACCAACCCCAGAAAACTTCAGATTTCTGTTACTGACCTCGGTGGCTTCCATTGCAGAATTGCCTCAATCTTTCGAGGGTCCACCTTGATCCCTTCAGTAGACAGAACATGCCCCAAAAAAGTGACTTCCTTCAGCCAAAACTCGCACTTACTAAACTTTGCATAAAGTTGCTTTTCCCTTAGCACTTGCAGCACAACACGAAGATGCTCATCATGCTTCTCTTTCGTTTCCGAGTACACCAAGATATCATCAATAAAAACGACTACAAATCGATCCAAGTATGGATGGAACACCCGATTCATTAAATCCATGAATGTTGCCGGTGCATTAGTCAAACCAAAAGGCATTACCAGAAACTTGTAATGACCATATCGAGTCCTGAATGCCGTCTTATAAATATCCACTTCTTTGACTCTTAATTGATGATATCCTGACTGAAGGTCTATCTTAGAAAATACCGAGGCTCCTCTTAATTGATCAAACAGATCGTTGATTCTTGGTAACGGATACTTGTTCTTGATGGTCAGTTTATTCAACTGCTAATAGTCAATACACATTAGCATAATCCCATCTTTCTTCTTTACGAACAACACTGGTGCGCCCCACGGGGAAAACTTGGTCTTATAAACCCTCTATCCAACAGTTCCTGAATCTGAGCTTTCAATCCCACCAACTCCTTTGGTGCCATCCTATAAGGTGCAATGGACATAGGAGCTGTACCAGGTAACAAGTCGATTTCGAACTCGACTTCTCTATTCGGAGGTAATCCAGGAACTTTCTCTGGGAATACATCTTGAAATTCCTTAACGGTCCTAATCGACTCTACCGTTATCTCTTCCAGTTCAGTTTGACTTACAAAAGTCAAGTACGCCTCACAACCTTTCTGCATCAACTTCTCGGCCCTTAAAGCCGAAACAACATTGGACAAATAATTCCTTCGTTCCCCTATGACCATTATCTTCTCATCTTTGGCAGTTCTTAGTACCATTCTCTTTGCAGCACAATCCAATGTCGCCTTATGCTTAGTTAGCCAGTCCATTCCCAAGATAAGATCAAAATCCCCAAATGGCAGCTCCATCAAATCTCCTTCAAAAATCTTACCTTGTGTCTCTAAAGGCACCGCCCTAAAGAGTTTATCTACCTTAACCGAGTGTCCTAAAGGGCTTATCACCGATACCCCACTCATAGTCTCCTCAGGAAGCACACCTAATTTTCCAGATACATCACAAGCAAGATACGAGTGAGTGGAACCCACATCAATCAAAGCAGTGCAAGGCGTGCTATGAATGAAGAACGTACCAGTTATAACATCAAGAGCATCACCCTCTTCACGGTGTCATGCAGCATAAACCAATGCCGGCTGTTGAGCTTCAGCATGTCCAGCACCCCTGCCAGGTCCCCCATGTCCTCATCCATTACCATTTCCACCTCTCCCTTGCCCATGACCTCTCTGTGGTGGTGGTCCTCCTCGTTGTGGTTGGACATCCCTTTGCTCCGCAGCTAGTTCATGAGCTGTTCTCTGAGGACATTCTCTGAACTTATGCTCCTTGGACCCACATCGAAAACATGCTCCAGTTCGTTTCCAACACTCCTCCATATGCACCTTACCACAGTCTCTGCAAACCTGCGGTCTAAAAGTATTTACTGGAACTGCTCGAACCAGTTCCTCCATCCTTGCTCTTTTAATGTTCTGATTCGTAGCACCTGAGGGTCTAAAATCCCTCTTAAATCTGGGTCGATCCTTCTCACGATTCTGCAGCTCAGTCCGCTTTACCTCCTCGGCTATCTTAGCCTTCTCAACCAATGCAGTAAAATCACGCTCCCTCTGTGGAGCTATTAATATCCTAAGCTCATTGCGGAGGCCATCCTCAAACTGAACACTGCGTTCATACTCAGTTGCAACTATCCTGTTGGCATATCGACTCAGCCTCAAGAATTCTGCCTCATACTTCGTGACAGTCTTATTACCCTGAGTCAGATTCAAAAATTCCTTCCGACGAGCATCCACATAACTAGCTCCAACATACTTCCCCTTAAAAGCAGTTTTGAACAATTCCCAGGTTACTCGCTCAATTGGGGTACTATCCCTTACGGTGATCCACCATCGGTATGCCTCGTCACGTAGTAGCGACACATCCCTCTTCAGCTTTTGCTCCACAGAGCAATCTAAATCATCCATGATTCGCTCTGTTGCTTCTAGCCAATATTTAGCCACATTTGGGGCTACTCTTGATACGCCCCTAAAAACTTCTGCTCCGTTGGCCTGAAGTCACTCCGATATGGATCCCCTATTCACTGTCCCAGTGCTAGCTCCAGCAACTCTTTCTAAAACCCTTAACATGGATTGGGACAAAGCATCATCCCCCGCAGCCCAACCATAAAACCTAGTCTTTGTTGCCTGTGGCATAGATGCCTCCTCAGCTGGCCTATGCCCTGAGGATAAAGATTCAGCTTGCACCCTTCCGCGACCACGTCCGCGGCCTAGTCCACGAGTTCCTCTTGTACTCATATCGACTTATCTGATTATGAATTTTATGATATTAGTATAATGTTCAATTGTTTATTACGAGATGTCTTATGGAAATATAAGAGTTCAAGGATTGTTTTCGCATCGTCGTAGCCTAGCTACAGTTTCATTCCTACGATTTTTTTCAGTTCTACCCTATCTAAAGTATCATAGTTGGGTCTCAGTTCTATTTATAGCATTATATCATTATCACATATCGTAAAGAGAATATACTTACAGACTTGGTGTCGGGGATTCAGTGCGCCACTCCTTTCTCCAAACCAAAAATCGTAAACCATGTATTTAATCACAGAAAAATAGATTTTCTTAAAATTTGCAAAAAAATATCTCTATTTTGAAATTCTCAATTTTAAACCCGTTTTAAAAACCCAGAAAAACTTAAACCATTTTATCATGTATACCTTTATAAAACATTTTTGAGAAAATCTTTTCAAAACTATTTCCTAAAAATATTCTTCCTGGTAAATTTTTTTCGAAAAGTTTTTCAGACCCGATCCACAGCCGAGTTGTTGCAACCTAGGCTCTGATAGCACTAAATGTAACACCCCAAACCCGGCCAAGACGTTATGGCCGAATCTAACGTGCCACATTGAAGTTAAAAATCCATGTTTCGTTTTCGTGCTTTAAAAACTGACTTTTGTTAAGCTAACAAAGTGAATGGGAGCTGGACACCAGGTAGGAATCCGTGACAGAGGAGGTAAGCCATGAAGGCTGCTTAAGTACCAAGCTCTTCGAATGGATCCAATCCTAGACATCCCTACAACCATTGCCACACTTAGTTAAATCGAGTTGTAATTATTTAAGTTGAAATCTTTGATAAATTGGATAATCGTGGCGTGATGTTATTTTGTAAACAATTATCATTTTGAAAACACGTCCTTCTAGCCTATTTATTAACAAACAGATTAAAGTTATTAAAAATAAAATAATCCTAGAAAAAAAAGAAAATCAAGTCAAAATGGCCTTATTACAACCCAAAAATCAATAAAAAATAAAGCAAACTTTATGAAAACCAAACACTTATTCAAAAGCCCAAAGGCGATCACCGTGGCCACTCTAAATCCCCTCCGGCTCTAAGTCCCCAAATTAAGGCTCACCTGCAAGGTTAAGGAAAGGGGGTGAGTTTGGAAACTCAATGTGTAACAAGCCCTTTTCAGAGCCCAAAGCAATATCAGCCTGCTAGGCCCAAGCCTAACTTCAATCTCAGCGTCTACTGGGCCGAAGCCTTTTCATATTTCATATTACTGGGCCGAAGCCTTTACTATAAATGGTATGGCCCATAGGCCCATTTCAATATCACACGTAATATCAATGAAAATATGGAAGCCAATTTAGGGAGACTACTCAACCCATCAACCACTACTCTCCACCCGTACCAACCAACACACCATGTGAGGAATAACTCAACCCACCCAACCAACACACCAGTGGCAGCATAGCTGCTTTATCATATATCTGGAGGCCTAGCCTCTTTAATAACTGGGGCAAAGCCCTTTTCGATAAATTGGGGCATAAGCCCTTTTCAATAAACTGGGGCATAAGCCCTTTTCAATAAACTAGGGCATAAGCCCTTTTCAATAAACTGGGCCATAAGCCCTTTTGCACTTCTTCCATCCATATAAAAACCCAACCCAATACTTTTATGATTACATCATGTGCATTTCATACATATCATGTGCATATCATATCAATCATGTATCTCATATCCCACATATCAAATTTGCAAATAAACCCTAGGGTATAATGGTCATTTTTACCTAGAGACGAAATAGTCATTTTCATATTATAAAGGTAATTTCATAATTTTACCAAATATTAGGGTTTTTCATGTTCATTATTAGTTACTAAACATTCTTATGTTTTAAACAGCGATTCTGGCCCAGTTTAAGCAAAACTGAGTTATTGGGCCAAAAACCCCTAATGGGCCCTACATAGCCGATTTTGTTATCTAGGCCCATTTAGCCTATATTCCATAATGTTTTTACCCGTGTTTATGTGCAATTTAACAGGTTTTCATTCTCTAGCAATTTTACCCAAATGGGCCCGAAAGCCCATTGGGCCCAACTTCAGCCCATCGAGGCCCAACTTATCGTCATGCCAAAAATCGTGCTCTTACCAGTTCCAACGGTCCCGATCATCAACTTAGCGAATCTAACTAACCAATGAGCGTTCGCTTGCTCACAAGTCCTTGAAATGCCGAATTTGCGTTTGACTTTTCTAAACATTTATCGTTTTAAGCTATGAAAAGCGTTCGTTACATACATTTTTGCGATATTCCTCGGCGAGATCTGTGATGACCTTAAAATGACCCTAGTCGGAATGTGGTTTCGGGACCACAAAACCGAGGCATAAAAATAATTTAATATTCATTTTGATGCCTATAATATGTGTTAATTGTGTGTGACATTTTGATGTTTTGATTTAGAGTTATAAATGTGAATTTCACTAAAAGGACCTAGTAGTAAACTTTGAAAGTAGGATAGGAAATGTGTGATGACTAATTGAATCATGCATGCAAAACAATGGTTTTGCATGTCAAATACCCTTTCTTTTTATAAGTAGTGGCGGCCATGATGGTCACATTTATATAATATGTATTAAATCTTAATTAAATGACTATTATTTTATGCAAAAGAAAGGTAATAAATAAAAGAAAGAAAAAGAAAAGGGTAATGAAAACAAAGCTTGTATCCTTGGTTCTAGCTTGGCGAAACTTAAAGGAAGAAAGGGATATAGCATTCGGTTGTCTTAAGCTCAAAACAAGGTTAGTAATTCATGTTAGATTTTGGAATTTTAGCTTAATTTAAGTTAATTACTAAGTTCTTTAATTAGCCTATGTTAAAATTTTGGACTTTGGTGGTGAATGAAGCATTCACCATGGTTGTTAGTGAAGAAATTTGATTACCTTCTTCATGTTTTAATGAGTAAATGTGATATGGGTGTTAAGCGAAATGATGTTTAAATACGAATGTGTTTGGATGGATGTGCTTATGAGTATGACTTGAGATAAAATGGTGGTAATGTTGTATACACTTGATAAGTATGTTAGATGGTTTGAGATTTGAACTAGTTATCAAGTTCTTTAGGTAGCCCATGCTAGGAATTTTGATTTTGGCATGACTAGGACTTTCGGCCATAGTAGCTATTGAGGGTTTAGGTTTGTGATTCATGTTAAATTGGATGATAGGAAGAAAATCGGCTTGTGTATGTGTAGTTGCCGAATGTGAATTTAGGTAACATTTTTTGTAACATTGGCATTTTAAAAGTGATGGAATAGGGATTTTTAATGAAATTATGCCAAGGCCGAATGTATCATGAAGTAAATAAAATGCTAAATGCGCATTATGTGCTTATACGTATAATCGGCTAGGGAGGTTTGATATGAAGCTTTGATAAGTTTGAGAGATGAATGACCGAATGAGCAATAGGTTATGTATGGATGAATTTTATGCATATGTTTGTGTGTAGCATTAGTAATTTAATGGCATTCGACATTGTTTAATTAAAATTTGAAATGAATGCTTGGAAGATTACATAGGTCGCTCTAATGACCAAATATGCTAAAAGCTAAAATATGGACAAATGATACGAATGAATTGGTTTTTGAATTGTATATGGTAGCCGTATGTATGTGTTTGATTGAGAAGTAAATTTGTTTGAATTAGCTCAAGAGCTTAGAGGACCAAAGTTGGATAAAGGGAAGGAAAAAGTGATCGAATAGCCGTCGAAATCGTTCGACAACATCCGAGGTAAGTCTTCGAGTAATGACCCTACTTAACTTTTATATTCATAATGTCAAAAGGTACTAAAATAAAGTTCGATAGTGTGGTAACAATCCTCGATGATCTCCTAGCTTTCAGTAGCTTCGATATCTATAAAATAGATGATAAACACACAAAGTAAGCTTTCCAAAACTTAGCAAGTCATATACAAATAAACTTAACTTTATAAGCATATATACATCATCAAATTACATAAATTTGATAGCCAAATACTATCGTCATTCACATGGTTCATATACACTATACATTTCCCAATTTATTTATACATATAACATATTTTCTCATACTTATATCATAGGATCCCAAAAGTACATGTACTTACCTTTCATACTCAAACATAGTATACAATTCAAACATACCTGAATCTGATACACATTCACATAGTCATTCATTTTCTCGGAATGCCTGTTGAACCATTCGAAATCATAAAGATACACAGATATCTTGGAAAGCTCGTACAATGCAACGTCCCAGACGTGGTCTTACATGTAACCAAATTTCAATGCCACTGTCCTAGACAGGGTCTTAAACGAAATCAAATACGATGCCAATGTCCCAGACATGGTCTTACACGTAAATCATAAATCGATGCCAACGTCCTAGACGTGGTCTGACATAATAACACATATCGAATCCTATGTCATGACATATGTATCCTAACTATTCCTAGGGTTTGTACGGGGCTTTTCGGACGTTGAAACATTGTTGATGCTTCTTCAATTTCATATATTCATCTTCCAAATCCATTCAATTCATTTCAATAGCATATAAGTAAAAATAAATTGATTCAAACAAATTTATTTGTATATTGACTTACCTCGTACGAAAATGAAAGGAAATGCGCGACTATTCGGCGACTTTCGTTTTCTCCCGATATAATTTTCTTTTCTTTGGTTCTTAATCTAAATCAATTCAGATTTAACTTATTCAAACTCACATTCATTCAAACCAATCCAAAAAATGTATATTTAGGGAATTTTACAAATTAGCCCTCATATTTTCACATTTTGATATTTTGGTCCCTAATTCACAAAATCACAAAATACATATAATTTTCGTATACCCATGTTAACTCGAATTCTCATAGTATTGATATAAGTCCACATATGTAACATCCCAAATCTTCAATAATATAAATTGCGTGTTATGTTGTATGTGATTAGCATGCTATGTTGGTTAAGGGCCCTAAGTAGTGCGAGAAGACCTAGGTTCAAACCTCGGCTTTAGAAAAATTTTGGTTTCTTATTGAAAAAACCTTTGGTTTCTGCTAATAGACTCTTAAATTAATGGGAGTGTTGTACGACATGAAGGCCTTGCTAGTCAGGTGGCAAGTGGTGTCTGTGGTGAGCCTTGAGGTCTTGTGTTCGAGCTACTCTATGCGCAAAGGGGTAATATTTTACTGCTCTTGCGTGGGAGGCGGTTGAGGTTGACCGAAACTCTGATGATGGAGTGGTTGTATGGGAGTGAATAGCCAAATTTGAGGAGAGATTAGTGGGATTTGATGAGGGAGTTATCGATTTGAATTTGGAAGAGGGAAATTAGGAGAGAATCAAGGAAGTGGGAAGGTGAGGTAGTAGTGGTGTCGAATGTGGACTCTCTAGGCCATTCGGTCATAGAATGTTTGGGGGCTTGGTGTTGAATTCTCTTTCGGGTTTTTGGGCTCTCAATTGCGTTAGTCCTACCCTTTTTTGCTTTTCTTTTTCTTGTTTCTTGGTTTTGCGGTGTGACCTGTGAACATTTGCCTTTCTGACTGCTTGGGCGGCTCTTCAAGTGTACCTCTTTTCTTTATCCCATATCTTGGCCGAACTGTAACACCCCGTACCCGAGTCCGTTACCGGAATCGGACACAAGGTGCACACAGACTTAACTATTTTCACAGTCCATTTAGAAATTTCCAGACTAGCTGGTCACTGCATCACTGTCGCCTTAAAAATCATATCTTGAGTTTCAAAGCTCAAAAATTTGTTTCGTAATTTTTCCCTGAAACTAGACTCATATTTCCATCTACATATTTTTTTCTAGAATTTTTGGTGAAGCCAATTAGTACAGTTTATTAGTTAAAGTCTCCCCTATCCCAGGGTTCGACTACACTGACCTTCATGCGTTACGAATTGAATATCTCCTTTTACAGGGATTTAATACTGATGATATTTGTTTCTATAGAAACTAGACTCAGAGAGGAATCTATACATATATGGAATGACTCCTAATTATCTCTGGTTAATTTACAATGAATTTCCAAAGTCGGAACAGGAGATCCAGAAACCGTTCTGGCCCTGTTTCACGAGAACTTTAATATCTCTTAACATATAACTCATATGACCGTTTCGTTTCTTCCACATGAAAGTAGATTCATCAAAGTTAATTTAAATAATTTATTCACTATTTAATACCATTCCTAATATTTTTAGTGATTTTTCACATCCACATCACTGCTGCTGTCAGCATCTGCCTTTAAGGTAGGCTTTACCTATTTCATCCATGATTCAATTGGCCCCTTTTGCATACATAGCACAAAGTGTGATCATGATTAACCATCCCAATTGCTAATCGTTTCAAAACAATTCCATACCTCATAATGATCAACAAACAAACGATTATGGTACTAGGCTAAAATTATATAAGCCATTTTCGCATGGCCATCCAAGTTTACACAAAACCGAAAGGTACATGACCTTCAACAAAAGGGTAGTCCTATACATGCCATTTCAAAGTTCAACTAAAATTGTACCAAAATGGGGCTTTGATAGTGTGGATGACTTCGACTTGATGATCCCGAATCCGATAGCTAACGAGCAAAATCTATAAAGCAGAGAAACAGAGAAGACGCGAGTAAGCAATTTATGCTTAGTAAGTTTGAGCAAGAGATTCCAGCACGACAAAAGCATAGCATTCATAAAGCTAACGGATAATTTCATATGCACAAATTCTCAATATCATACTCATTTCACATTCCAACCCCTATGTTCATACATAAGGGATCATCTTAGCCAAATACGAAACCCATTACTCGATTGGCGAATATTATTCAAGGAATCAACTAATTCAAGCACATACGAACATACCTCATTGCTGGAATTTTTCAAGCGTATTAACTGAAAATTTTATAGCAAGATCGCTCATTCTCGAATCACGTACCTTCGAAATTTAACCGGATATAACGACTCGCTCAAATGCCTTCGGGACGGAGCCCGGTTATAGTGACTCGCATAAATGCCTTCGGGACTTAACCCGGGTTTAGTAACTTGCACAAATGCCTTGGGCTTAGCCAGATTATTAACTTCGCACGAATGCCTTCGGATCCTAGTCCGGATATAGTCACTTAGCACAAAGCCTTCGGGACTTAGCCCGGACGTCATTCAAATAACCGAGCACAATTATCAATAAATTATGACACATTCGTATTTCATTTTCATTAGCAAAACTCAAACACAAGGCACTATTCACACTTGAAGTTTCGGCTCAATAGCCACACACAAAGAGCATGATTTTAATTTGCTTTAAACATGATCTAATCAATTCGAATTTAAGCTCTATTACTCAAGTACTTACCTTGGATGTTGTCGAGCGATTTAACGGACTACTCGACTACTTTTCCTTCCCTTTATCGGTTTAGCTCCCTTTGCTCTTGAGCTTAATTTGACAAATAAATTGATTTAATCATTTGAGCATCGAAGAGGAATTCAAGGTACTTAGCCAATATATATACTCATTAGGCATCAAAGTCGCATATGTACGAATCATGAATCGAACTCAACACATTAGTTAATATTCCTCTTAGCGAATTTTCTAAGCCAAGAATAGGCATCAATATGCTTGCCTCTAACCGAATGCATGCACACCAATTTCCCTCATGTGGCGAATATGCATGTCCATGTTGAGGCCAATTATACACTTATTACCACACAAAAACAGCATACATTTTACTAACTAATGCATTCCATATTGTAACTCAATACACATCTATCATTTCCTTCATAACGAAACATCATCATAAGTAAGTATATACCTTGAGATAGTATATATATGTCATACCAATACATAATGCTCAAACATATATACATATATATATGCTAGAGCCGAATCTCAAGTTGATTGTAACTAAACATGAACATGATTTGAAACACAAATCTTACTTTCCATGCAATGAGCATAAATCACACTTATGGATGTACCATGGCGAATACATCACGACACCATAATTTTGGTCATGATTACACAAAGAACTTAGTATCTCATTCAAAAATGCTTAAAGAAAATCTAAAAGTCCTCAATCCACCATCACATGTATCATCATCAAGCTTCATATTTAACATGCAATGGCATTAACTCAAAATCCACCTTGGCCAAATACCATCCCCATGATATAACAAAGATTTGAACCATAGGCTAATAAGAACATCAAGTTAGCAACCAAAACATGCATGAATCTCATGGCACAACATCAAACATACCTTAATCTTGATGCAAGTATAGCCAAACCCTTCCTAATCCTCTTCCAAACCAAGCATGAAGCAAAACTCCTTCCTTATCCTTAGTATTTTGGCCAAAAGAGAGTGAAATGGATGAACAAAATTTTTGTTTTCTTTCCTACCTACACGGCAATGGGGAGGAGAGAAGCCTTCACACACACTTTTTTTTATTCCATACTCCTTATTTTATTCATTCCAACATAACCCACTTACCAAACATGTTTCATGACATGATTTTGCCCATAATTCCTTGTCATGGGCGGCCACTAGCTATTGGGGGAATTTGACATGCAAGTCCATTGTTTTGCATGCATGCTTTAATTAGTCATCACACATTTCCCCATCATACTTTCAAAGTTTACTACTAGGTCCTTTCTAGTGAAATTCACATTTATAGCTCTAAATCAAAACATCAAAAATGTCACACATGAGTTAACACACATTATAGGAAATAAAATAAATATTAAATTATTTTTATGCCTCGGTTTTGTGGTCCCGAAACCACATTCCGACTAGGGTCGTTTTAAGGCTGTCACACGAACCTCCCCTTTTTCTTATCTTTTTGTCGGCCTACAACATTTTTTGGTTCGATCAAGTGTTGGCTTTTCTTTTCTTCTCTTCTACATTCATGGAGCTCCCTGAACTTTCTCTTTTTCCCTTCTTTGTGTTGGCCGAATATCACTTCTCCTCTCCCCCTCAACCCATTCAGTTTTCATTGTGCTTTACTTTTTGAGACCTAAATCTCTTTCTATTTGGGTAAGGAATTAATCCTCTTTCTCCCTTTGTCAGCATAGGCTACCTTTTTCATGCTATCTTTGTAACAGTCTAGTTTTGACCCTAGTCAGAATAATGGTTTCAGGACCACAAATTTGAGTTATAAAATATTTTAATATTATTTTCCATGCCTATTATAAGTGAATTGACATGTGTGAAAGTCTCGTGTGAAAATTTAACTGTTGGTGTGCTTAATTTGCAAAAAAAGACCTAATTGCGTAAAATGTAAAAGTTGTGTGCTAGATGTTAAAAGTGCTTATGACTTGGCTTTATAATTGAGAGGTCCTTATGTGTTTATTATGCCATTTACATGGTTAGTGGACATATATGACCTTGATGTGCATGGTTTATTAATGTTATGATACAAGGGCAAATTGGCAAACTAATTATAAATGAATTATAATTAAAATAATGACATTAAATAAACCATTTCATGCTCATCCTTGATCAAAAATACAAGAAAAGAAAAGAGAAAAGTTTGCTTAGGGTTCGACACTTGCAATCCTTGATTAAGGTATGTGTTTTGATCTGTTTTTGATAATTTCTACGTTTTTGTAATCGTTGCTTTGAATACTATCAAACTCATGCCTCAATTTCTAATTTTGATGATGATTTTGAAATGTTCCATTGATAAATCTATGAGCTTTGTGATGTTAGTTGGTGAATTATGAAAGCTTGATGTTGGGTTTACATGTCTTGTCTTTGAATTTTTGATGAAATTGAGTATTATGGGCTAAATTGTAAAAATGTTATTTTGAGGAACTAAAATGTGAAATAAATAAAATGTATGGACTTGTATGAGAGCTAGGAGAATTCGTCCAAGCATGAGTACAAGCAAATTATGAGTATTTTGTGATTTTGTGATTTAGGGACTAAAGTGTCGAAATGTGAGGGCTATTTTGTAAAATGCCCTAAATTTGTGTATATGGATTGCTTTGAATTATTTGGTGAATACAAGGGTTACTTTTGAATACATATAGATCAAGAAAAGAGGAACTCGAATTTAGACCGAGGGAAGTTGAAGATTAGAGAATAATGATCGAGTCGACAATTTCGAGTACGAAGTAAGTTTACACTTAAAACATGATGTTAAGTATAATTTGATGTTTTGATTATATATAAATTCTATATATGTTTGTTTTGGATGAATACGATGATAAATCAATAGTATTTGGCACTAAGTGTGCTATTTAAACTAGCTTCGACTATATGAGGCACTAAGTGTGCGATACCGTCTTAGCTCCGGCTAATTAAGATGGCACTAAGTGTGCAGAATCGTTCTAGCTTTGGCTTACTGTTGCAACACTAAGTGTGCGGATGTTCAAAGCATGAATAATTTATGAATAGTCTTAAAATATTTAAATGAAAGGTGAGAATGAAAGTGAATAAGTACGGGAATATTCAGGTACGTACGATACCTATATGGTAAATGATTCTAATTATGTGAAGCTCATTGATTCGGTGTGAACATTGGTATAGATTTGATAGATGATTTAATAATTTGTAAGTACTTATGTATTGATGATTTTTGGTATGGGCTTACTAAGCTTTTGAAAGATTACTTTGTGTGTGTTTGCAGTGTTTTATAGATATCGAAGCTACTGCAAGCTCGAGGATTGTCAAGGATCTTCACAACAATATTGAATCTCATTTTGGTACTTTTGAAAATGTATATTTTTAATGTATGGCATGTATAGGCTAGTGGTTGTGGAATTATATTGTGACAGCCTTAAAATGACCCTAGTCGGAATGTGGTTTCGGGACCACAAAATCGAGGCATAAAAATAATTTGATATTTATTTTGATGCCTATAATATGTGTTAACTCATGTGTGACATTTTTGATGCTTTAATTTAGAGTTATAAATGTGAATTTCACTAGAAAGGACCTAGTAGTAAACTTTAAAAGTATGAGGGGAAATGTGTAATGACTAGTTGATCATGCATGCAAAAATGAGGGTTTGCATGTCAACTTCCCATTTATTAGCTAATGGCCGCCATTACAAGTGTGTATGGGCTAAACATGTCATGAAACATGTTTTGTTGGTCCATTAGGGAGAAACAATAAACAAATAAGTATGGGTGATAAAGAAAGAAAAAAAATGTGTGTGTGTGAGTGAAACCCCTTGCAGTGTATTGAGGAAAGAGAAGAAAAAATTTGTTCATCCATTTTTTCGCCTTTTACCGAAAATACTAGAGGAAGGAAGGAATTTTGCTTCATGTTTGGTTTGGAAGAGGATTAGGAAGAGGTTGGCTATACTTGCATCAAGATTAAGGTATGTTTGAGGTTGTGCCATGAGATTCATGCATGTTTTAGTTGCTAGCTTGATGTTCTTGTTAGCCCATGGTTCAAATCTTTGCTATGTCACGGGAATGAAGTTCGCCAAAGTGAATATGGTGTTAATGCCATTGCATGCTAAATATCAAGCTTGATAATGAAACATGTGATGGGGATTGAGGACTCTTAGATTTTCTTTTAGCATTTTTGAAGGAGATACTAAGTTCTTTGTTTAATCATGACCAAAATTATGGTGTTGTGGTATTCGCCATGGTATATCCATAAGTATGATTCATGCATGTTGCATGGTAAGTAAGATTTAAGCTTTGGATATGTGTGTATATTTGGATATAAGCCACTTGAGAATTCGCCCTTGCACCTACATGAATATATGTTTGCACATGATGTATTGGTATGACATATATACTATTTCAAGTGTATATTTGCTTGTGATGATGTTTCGGTTATGAAGTAAATGAGAGAGGTGTATTGAGCTACGATATGTAATGCGTTAGTAGTAAAATGTATGCTGTCTTTGTGTGGTATTAAGTGTATAATTGGCCTCAACATGGACATGTATATTCGGCCACATGAGGGGAAATTGGTGTGCATGCATTCGGTTAGAGGCAAGCATATTGATGCCTATTCTTGGCTTAGAAAATTCTGCTAAGAGGAATATTAACTAATGTGTTGAGTTCGATTCATGATTTCGTACATATGCGACTTTGATGCCTAATGAGTATATATATTGACTAAGTACCTTGAATTCCTCTTTCGATGCTCAAATGATTAAATCGATTTATTTGTCAAATTAAGCTCAAGAGCAAAGGGGAGCTAAATCCGATAAAGGGAAGGAAAAAGTAGTCGAGTAGCCGTCGAAATCGCTCGACAACATCCAAGGTAAGTCTTCGAGTAATGACCCTACTTGAATTATATTGAAATCATGCTCCTTGTGTGTGTGGCTATTGAGCCTAAATTGTAAAGGTTTGATAAATATTTTGTGTTAGAGCCTTAGTAACGAAAATGAATTTTGGATGTGTCTTGATTATTGATATATGTGTAAATGAACATTGGAATGATATCCGGCTAAGTCCCAAGGCAATTATGCTAGTAATTATATCCGGCTAAGACCAAGGCATTCGTGCTAGTTGTTATATTCGGCTAAGACCCTAAGGCATTTGTGCAAGTTACCAAATCGGGTTAAGACCGAAGGCAATCGTCTGAATCACTATAACCGGCTAGGTCCCAAGACAATCGAGCGAGTCGCTATATCCGGTTAAATCCAAGGTACGTGATTCGAAGTGAGCAATCTTGCTGGAAAAATTTCAGTTTATACACTTGTGAAAATTCCAGCAATGAGGTATGTTTGTATGTGCTTGAATTAGTTGAGTCCTTACAAGTAAGTATGCGCCGATTGATAAACGAGCTACCGCCTTTAGCTAAGTTGTTCTTTTGTGTATGAACATAAGGGTCGGTAATGTGAAATAAGTATGATTATGGGAATGTGTATTAATAAAGTGATTCATTTAGCCATGTGAATGTAATACGTTAGTCAAAGCTGATTCCATTGCTTGAGACTTACTAAGCATTAAAATGCTTACCCGTTGCTTTGGCTCTCTTTTATAGGTTTCGCTCGTTAGCTATCGGATTCGGGATCAACGAAGTCAAGTCATCCACACTATCAAAGCCCCTTTTGGTACAATTTTGGTTGAGCTTTGAAATGGCATGTATAGGACTACCCTTTTGTTGCGTTTTAAGTACTTTTGTGATGTATGTGTATGCGACCATGCGAAAATGGCTCGTAAAAGTGGAGTATAGCATTAGACCATTTGTGCTTATGTTTATATGTATGGTTTTATGATGTGACTACGGACTGAATGGAAGTGTGAGCAAATGATCAGCCATTGGAATGGCTAAAAATGATTATATGTGGACCTATGTATGACAAAACTCTAGTTGGTCCATAGAAACCACGAAATAGGTAAGGTTTACCTGAAAAACAGATGCTGACAGCAGCAGTGGTGTGGATTTGAAAAATCACTAAAAATTTTAGGAATGGAATTAAATAGTGAATAAATTATGTAAATGAACCTTGATGAATCTACTTTCATATGGAAGAAAAGAAACGGTCATATGAATCATATGTTAAGAGATATTAAAGTTCTCGTGAAACAGGGCCAGAACGGTTTCTGGATCCCCTGTTCCGACTTTAGAAATTCATTGTAAATTAACCAGAGATAATTATGAGTCATGCCATATATGTATAGATTCCTCTCTGAGTCTAGTTTCTATAGAAATAAACGGCATCAGCATTTAAGCCTTGTACAGGGAGATATCCAATTCGTAACGCACGAAGGTCAGTTTAGTCGATCCCTGCAACAGGGGAGACTTTAACTAATAAACTGTACTAATTGGCCCGACCAAAAATTCTATAAAAAAATATGTTGATGGAATTATGAGTCTAGTTTTGGGGAAAAATTACGAAACTGATTTTTGAGCTTTAAAACTCAAGATTTGATTTTTGAAGCGACAGTGATGCAGTAACCAGCTAGTCTGGAAAATTTTTATGGACTGTGAAAACAATTTAGCTGAGTTTGTGTGCACCTTGTGTTCGACTCAGGTAACGGGCTCGGGTCCGGGGTGTTACAATTTTATTGGTATCAGAGCTACGGTTTAGTCGGTTCTAGGACTACCGTGATGTGTTTGGGTCTAGCTATACATGCCATTTTCTGTGATTATTTGATAGTGTGGTGATTTCTGACGTTTGAAATTGTGTTTATTTATAGTAATGGATCCCGATCCCAACCGAGCGATAGCTGATGATGTGGAGAATGTGGCGCCTGCTCCCGCACAAGGGACAGCACCAGCGGACTCTCAACCTGTTGCTAGCCTTTTATAGCGTGATGAATGATTGGTTCAACCAATACATTCGAACTAATACGGCTGTTCCACAACCTCCATTCTCAACAAACACAGCCCTCGCACCTACAATGCCTCAGGTAACTAACCAAATAAGGTCGAATAAGCCCCCAGTTGATAGAATCCGAAAACATGGGGCTACTGAATTTAAAGCTATGGATAGCGACGATGCCGAGCAAGCTAAATTTTGGTTGGACAACACTATCCGGGTACTCGATGAGCTATCTTGTACACCCGATGAATGCCTAAAGTGTGCTATCTCCTTACTACGTGATTACGCCTACTATTGGTGGAGTACTCGACTTCACAGCCCCGAGAGCAAGTAATTGGGAGTTTTTCCAAACCGAGTTTGGAAAAAGTATATCATCGAGATTTGTTGATCAAAAGCGGAAGGAATTTCTTAGGCTTAAGCAAGGTTCTATGTCGATTCATCGATTCGAGCGAAAATTTGTTAGACTTAGTAGATACGCCGGAATGTGTTTCGTCCGAGGTCGTCATGTAAACGCTTGAGGATGGGCTGAATGAAGACATAAAATGTTCGTTGGCATTCTTGAAATACGAGAGTTCGTAGTACTTGTTGAGCGAGCTTGTAAAGCCAAGAGCTTAGAAAAGAAAAACAAAAGTTGATGTGGAAACGGAGAGTTTTGAAAAAGATCCTCGGAAAGTCTCTTCAACATGCATCGAAGAAATTTAGAGATGATGTGGGCGGTCTAGAGGCGCTTGGGCCTTTTAGACGAGATCGTGATCGACCCACAATGGGTACACGAGGCACTTGATCGCCAGTGTTGGGAATGAACGCCGAGACGAACGAGTGTCGACATTGTGGCAAATGACATTCGAAGTCGAGGTTCCGTGACCGCCTCGTTACAAGTGCGGATCGGTCGACCACTTTATTAAAGATTGCCCGAGGTTGTCCGAATGAATACAAATCGAGTGGGAAACCGGTGCTACCACCGCCGAGGTAGACCATCCGAAATACGGGCAATGCTAGTGGTGGTCGAGAGGATCTAGAGATGTTACGACCAGATCCGAGGCTCGGCGCTCTGCTAGGGCTTATGCTATACGCCAAGACGTGAGGATGCTTCCTCGCCGGATGTTATTACCGTACTTTCACTCTCTTTGATACTAATGTGATTGCTTTGATTGACCCCGGTTCTACTAATTTTATATATGCGAAACCTTAGCATCCAAAGAAGACTTTACCTATTGAGTCTCTTGAGTTCGTAATTCGGTGTCAAATCCTTTGGGTCGTTACGTCTTTGTCGACAAAGTGTGTAAGAAATGTCCCTAGTAATTCGAGGTTCTTGTTTTCCCGGACTTGATGCTTTTGCCGCTTCGATGAATTTGATGCTATTCTTGGGTTAGATTGGTTGACCGCGCATGACGCGGTTGTGAATTGCAAAAGCAAGACTATTGATTTGAGGTGCGCAAATAACGAGACGATCCGAGTTGAACCTACGGACTTGAAGGGGTTGCCAGCTGTAATGTCATCAATGTTAGCCCAGAAGTATGTAAGAAAGGGGTACGAAGCATACCTTGCGTATGTACTTGATGATAAGGAGTTAGAAATAAAACCCAAATCTGTGCCAGTGGTTTGTGAATACCCGGATGTTTTTCCCGAAGAATTACAGGGTTTGCCACCCGTTCGGGAGATAGAGTTTGGCATTGAGCTTGTACCTGGGACCACACCGATTTCGATAGCTCCGTATCGTATGGCACCAACGGAATTAAAGGAGTTGAAAGCTCAGTTGCAAGAGTTGGTGGATAGAGGCTTTCCTCGCCCAAGTTTTTCACCTTGGGGTGCACCAGTGTTGTTTGTGAAAAAGAAGGACGGAACCATGAGGTTGTGCATCGACTATCGTCAGCTTAATAAAGTGACAATAAAGAACAAGTATCCGCTACCGCGTATCAATGATTTGTTCGATCAACTAAAGGGAGCCTCAGTGTTCTCAAAAATAGATTTGAGATCGGGCTATTATCAGTTGCGAATCCGAGATTCGGACATACCCAAAAGCGCCTTGAATCGAGATATGGTCACTACGAGTTCTTAGTGATGCCGCTTTGGGCTCACTAATGCCCTACGCGGTATTTATGGATTTGATGAATCGGATCTTCGACCATATTTGGATAGGTTCGTAGTTGTGTTCATTGACGACATCTTGGTCTATTCAAGAGATGAGACCGAACATGCGGAGCACCTGAGATTGGTGTTGCAAATTTTACGGGATAAGCGGTTATATGCTAAGTTCACAAGTGCGAGTTCGTTAAGAGAGGTTAGCTTTTTGGGTCATGTGGTATCTCGTGATCGGTATTCGAGTCGACCCGAGCAAAATTACAACCATACTTAATCGAAACCTCCAAGAAATATTATTGAGGTTCGAGCTTTTTGGGACTTGCTTACACTACCGACGGTTTGTAAAAGGATTCTCGATGATAGCCACACCCATGACGTAAACCGCTTGAAAGGATGTCAAGTTTGAATGGACGGAAAAGTGTCGAAAAGTTTCGATCAATTGAAAACTCATTTGATGAAGCTCCAGCTTTAGTGCAGCCCGAATCGGCAAAGAGTTTGTCATTTATAGTGACGCCTCCTACTTGGGTTAGGTTGCGTATTCATGCAAGAAGGTCGAGTTGTGGCCTCACGCGTCGAGACAATTAAAGCCACATGAGAAAAATTATCCGACCCATGATCTCGAATTGGTCGCCATCGTATTCGCCTTAAAGATATGGCGACATTACTTATTTGGTGAGAAGTGCCATGTGTATTCGGATCACAAAAGTCTCAAATATTTGATGACTCAAAGAGACTTAAATCTGCGACAAAGACGTTGGCTCGAGTTGTTAAAAGATTATGAGCTCGTCATTGATTATCACTCGGGAAAGGCTAATGTGGTTGCGGATGCCTTAAGCCGGAAATCACTGTTTGCTTTACGAGCGATGAATGTACACTTGTCTATCCTACCCGACAATGTGTTAGTAGCCGAATTAAAGGCCAAACCATTGTTGACTCATCAAATTCGTGAAGCTCAGAAAGATGATGATGAGTTGCTTGCAAAACGGGCTGAGTGTGATCCGAACAAGGAA
Organism: Gossypium arboreum; assembly: GCF_025698485.1. Taxonomy (NCBI): domain Eukaryota; kingdom Viridiplantae; phylum Streptophyta; class Magnoliopsida; order Malvales; family Malvaceae; genus Gossypium; species Gossypium arboreum. Next base: position 30,876,181 of record NC_069078.1, read on the forward strand.
TCGATGTTTCAAATTGATGATGACGATTGTTTGAGGTTCAGAAGTCGTCTGTGTGTTCCAAAGAATTCGGAACTTATTTCGATAATTCTGAACGAAGCCCATTGTAGCCGAATGGCAATCCACCTGGGGAGTACGAAGATGTACAACGATTTGAAACGTCGATTTTGGTGGCATGGTATGAAACGAGACATCTCCGACTTTGTTTCGAGATGTTTAATATGTCAACAAGTGAAAGCGGAACATCAAGTGCCTTCAGGATTACTTCAGCCGATTACGATACCCGAGTGGAAATGGGATCGAGTCACAATGGACTTTGTGTCCGGACCGCCATTGTCGACAAGTAAGAAGGACGCGATTTGGGTTGTTGTTGATAGATCGACTAAGTCGGCTCACTTTATCCTCGTATGTAAGGATTTTTCATTGGATAAACTAGCTGAATTATACGTTTCTTAGATTGTGAGATTACACGGGGTACCGATTTCTGTTGTGTCGGATAGAGATCCGAGATTCACCTCGCGATTTTGGAAGAAATTGCAAGAAGCTTTGGGTACCAAGTTGCATTTCAAAGACCGCTTTTCACCCCAAACCGATGGTCAATCCGGCGGATAATTCAGATCTTGGAGGATATGTTGAGATGTTGCATCCTCGAGCTCGATGGTTCATGGGAGCGGTACTTACCTTTGATTGAATTCGCTACAACAATAGTTTTCAATCAAGTATTAAGATGGCGCTTTACGAGGCCTTGTACGGGCGTAGATGCCGTACACCATTGTTTTGGACCGAGCTCGGTGAGAACAAAATTTTTGGAGTGGATTTGATTAAAGATGCTGAATGAAAGTAAAAGTAATCCGTGAAAATCAAGATAGCCTCCGATCGTCGAAGTCGACGCGGATCTGAAACAAAAAGACATTGAGTATCAAGTGGGAGATAAAGTGTTTCTTAAAGTTTCGCCATGGAAAAAGATACTCGATTTGGTCAGAAGGCAAATTGAGCCCAAGGTTCATCGGGCCATATGAGATATCCGAACGAGTCGGTCCGATTCATGTATCGTTTGATTTTGCCCTTGAACTTGAAAAGATTCACGACGTCTTTCATGTTTCGATGCTTGGCGCTATAGATCTGATCCGTCGCACGTAATTAGTCCATCGAGGTTGAAATTCAATCCGATATGAGTTATGAAGAAGAACCGATTCGTATCCTAGCTCGTGAAGTGAAGGAGTTGCGAAACAAAAGGGTTCCGTTAGTAAAAGTGTTATGGCTCAAACACGGATGGAAGAAGCTACTTGGGAACCGAGAGCTCTATGAAAGAGCGTTACCCAAACCTATTTACGGTAAGATTTTCGGGACGAAAATTTCTTAAGTGGGGAGAGTTGTGACACCTTAAAACGACCCTAGTCGGAATGTGGTTTCGGGACCACAAAACCGAGGCATAAAAATAATTTGATATTTATTTTGATGCCTATAATATGTGTTAACTCATGTGTGACATTTTGATGCTTTAATTTAGAGTTATAAATGTGAATTTCACTAGAAAGGACCTAGTAGTAAACTTTAAAAGTATGAGGGGAAATGTGTAATGACTAGTTGATCATGCATGCAAAAATGAGGGGTTTGCATGTCAACTTCCCCATTTATTAGCTAATGGCCGCCATGACAAGTGTGTATGGGCTAAACATGTCATGAAACATGTTTTGTTGGTGCATTAGGGAGAAACAATAAACAAATAAGTATGGGTGATAAAGAAAGAAAAAAAATGTGTGTGTGAGTGAAACCCCTTGCCGTGTATTGAGGAAAAGAGAAGAAAAAATTTGTTCATCCATTTTTCTCCCTTGACCGAAAATACTAGAGGAAGGAAGGAATTTTGCTTCATGTTTGGTTTGGAAGAGGATTAGGAAGAGGTTGGCTATACTTGCATCAAGATTAAGGTATGTTTGAGGTTGTGCCATGAGATTCATGCATGTTTTTAGTTGCTAGCTTGATGTTCTTGTTAGCCCATGGTTCAAATCTTTGCTATGTCACGGGAATGAAGTTCGGCCAAAGTGAATATGGTGTTAATGCCATTGCATGCTAAATATCAAGCTTGATAATGAAACATGTGATGGGGGATTGAGGACTCTTAGATTTTCTTTTAGCATTTTTGAAGGAGATACTAAGTTCTTTGTTTAATCATGACCAAAATTATGGTGTTGTGGTATTCGCCATGGTATATCCATAAGTATGATTCATGCATGTTGCATGGTAAGTAAGATTTAAGCTTTGGATATGTGTGTATATTTGGATATAAGCCACTTGAGAATTGCCCTTGCACCTACATGAATATATGTTTGCACATGATGTATTGGTATGACATATATACTATTTCAAGTGTATATTTGCTTGTGATGATGTTTCGGTTATGAAGTAAATGAGAGAGTGTATTGAGCTACAATATGTAATGCGTTAGTAGTAAAATGTATGCTGTTTTGTGTGGTATTAAGTGTATAATTGGCCTCAACATGGACATGTATATTCGCCACATGAGGGGAAATTGGTGTGCATGCATTCGGTTAGAGGCAAGCATATTGATGCCTATTCTTGGCTTAGAAAATTCGCTAAGAGGAATATTAACTAATGTGTTGAGTTCGATTCATGATTTCGTACATATGCGACTTTGATGCCTAATGAGTATATATATTGACTAAGTACCTTGAATTCCTCTTTCGATGCTCAAATGATTAAATCGATTTATTTGTCAAATTAAGCTCAAGAGCAAAGGGGAGCTAAATCCGATAAAGGGAAGGAAAAAGTAGTCGAGTAGCCGTCGAAATCGCTCGACAACATCCAAGGTAAGTCTTTGAGTAATGACCCTACTTGAATTATATTGAAATCATGCTCCTTGTGTGTGTGGCTATTGAGCCGAAATTGTAAAGGTTTGATAAATATTTTGTGTTAGAGCCTTAGTAACGAAAATGAATTTTGGATGTGTCTTGATTATTGATATATGTGTAAATGAACATTGGAATGATATCCTGCTAAGTCCCGAAGGCAATTATGCTAGTAATTATATCCGGCTAAGACCAAGGCATTCGTATGAAGTTGTTATATCCGGCTAAGACCAAGGCATTTGTGCAAGTTACCAAATCCGGGTTAAGACCAAGGCAATCGTCGAATCACTATAACCGGCTAGGTCCCAAGACAATCGAGCGAGTCGCTATATCCGGTTAAATCCAAGGTACGTGATTCGAAGTGAGCAATCTTGCTGTAAAAATTTCAGTTTATACACTTGTGAAAATTCCAGCAATGAGGTATGTTTGTATGTGCTTGAATTAGTTGAGTCCTTACAAGTAAGTATCGCTTCGGTTGATAAACGAGCTACCGCCTTTAGCTAAGTTGTTCTTTTGTGTATGAACATAAGGGTCGGTAATGTGAAATAAGTATGATTATGGGAATGTGTATTAATAAAGTGATTCATTTAGCCATGTGAATGTAATACGTTAGTCAAAGCTGATTCCATTGCTTGAGACTTACTAAGCATTAAAATGCTTACCCCGTTGCTTTGGCTCTCTGTTTTATAGGTTTCGCTCGTTAGCTATCAGATTCGGGATCAACGAAGTCGAAGTCATCCACACTATCAAAGCCCCCTTTTGGTACAATTTTGGTTGAGCTTTGAAATGGCATGTATAGGACTACCCTTTTGTTGCGTTTTAAGTACTTTTGTGATGTATGTGTATGCGACCATGCGAAAATGGCTCGTAAAAGTGGAGTATAGCATTAGACCATTTGTGCTTATGTATATATGTATGGTTTTATGATGTGACTACGGACTGAATGGAAGTGTGAGCAAATGATCAGCCATTAGAATGGCTAAAAATGATTATATGTGGACCTATGTATGACAAAACTCTAGTTGGTCCATAGAAACCACGAAATAGGTAAGGTTTACCTGAAAAACAGATGCTGACAGCAGCAGTGGTGTGGATTTGAAAAATCACTAAAAATTGTAGGAATGGAATTAAATAGTGAATAAATTATTTAAATGAACCTTGATGAATCTACTTTCATATGGAAGAAAATAAACGGTCATATGAATCATATGTTAAGAGATATTAAAGTTCTCGTGAAACAGGGCCAGAACGGTTTCTGGATCCCCTGTTCCGACTTTATAAATTCATTGTAAATTAACCAGAGATAATTATGAGTCATGCCATATATGTATAGATTCCTCTCTGAGTGTAGTTTCTATAGAAATAAACGGAATCAGCATTGAAGCCCTGTACAGGGAGATATCCCATTCGTAACGCACGAAGGTCAGTGTAGTCGATCCCTGCAACAGGGGAGACTTTAACTAATAAACTGTACTAATTGGCCCAACCAAAAATTCTATAAAAAAATATGTTGATGGAATTATGAGTCTAGTTTCGGGGAAAAATTACGAAACTGATTTTCGAGCTTTAAAACTCAAGATATGATTTTTGAAGCGACAGTGATGCAGTAACCAGCTAGTCCGGAAAATTTTTATGGACTGTGAAAACAATTTAGCTGAGTTTGTGTGCACCTTGTGTTCGACTCCGGTAACGGGCTCGGGTACGGGGTGTTACATATATTTTGTGATGTATATACTTAGCCATGTGATTTTGCTAGTTGTTGTTTAAACACATAGTTAATGGCTTATGGTATGTGATGTTAATATGCAATTGTAGTATGTTTTAGTTGTTAAGTTTTGGTAAGTTTAGATTGAGATTGAATGATGTATGGAAGGAAATGTTTTGGTGTGATCTTATTTTATGCTGGCATGAATTGGTAAGGTTTATAAATAGGAAAATGTTGATATTGTTATGATATAAATGATGAATGTTTTGGTATAAAATTGGAAGAAATGGTGGTGCATATATGATTGTTTCTTTGCTTGTAGGTTGACACAAATTTGGGGTGGCAAATTGGCTATTCAAATAGCCTACTTTTGTCCACACGGGCAGAGACACGGGCGTGTGTCTCAGCCATGTGCGACACACGACCATGTTGCATGGTCGTGTGTCCCATGGGTACCCTACAATTTTAAGTTAGGCCCGAACACAGCCAAAGCATACGGGCGTGTGGCTAGCCATGTGGCCCAAGTCAGACTTGACCACGACCAATGCACACGGGTGTGTCTTGTAGCCGTGTGGGCAAGTCAGTAGCTATGCCCTGTTTTGCCATGGCTTAGACACACGGGCGTGATTAAGGCCATGTGAGGCACACAACCTGTTCACACGGGCGTGTGACCTTTTAAAAGTTGAAATTTTTTCTAAGTTCTAAAACTTCCTTATGTTATCGAATTAGTCTTGAATGTATGATTTAGACCTTGTATGATTGTTTAAAGTTTGTGTTAAGTGTGAATGGTCTATATTTTATTGAATTAGGAAGATTTTTGTTATGTTATTGTTCGGATCTGGGTTGTAAGTCCGGTAATGCCTGTTAACCTATTCCGGTGACAGTTATGGGTTAGAGGTGTTACATTTAATTGGTATCAAAGCCATGGTTTAGTTGATTCTAGGACTACCATAGCATTTGTGAGTCTAGCTATACATGCCATATTTATGAACTGTGATAGTGTGATGAATTCTGGCATTGAAATGTGCTTTTATATAGCAAATGGATCCCGAAAAAGCCGTAGCAGTTGATGTTGAAAGCAATACGCCTGCTCCCATGCAAGGGACAGTGGCATCTGATTCTCGACTGGCTACGAGTAGCCGTGATGGTGAAGCTAAACAAGCCTTCTATCAGAAAATGAAGTATTGGTTCACCCAATATATTAGAACCAATCTAGCTGTACAACAACCTCCACCCCCGGTTAATCTTCCTCAAGCTCTTGTGATGTCACCAATGAATTTCGTTCAGTTAAATAGACTATCAGTTAATAAGATTAGAAAATATGGTGCTGAAGCATTCCGAGCTACAACGAGCGATGATGCTGAAAAAGCCGAGTTCTGGTTAGAGAATACAATAAGAGTGTTTGGTGAATTGTCTTTGAGCCTAGAAGAATGCATAAAATGTGTTGTTTCCCTTCTAAGAGATAGTGCGTATCATTGGTGGAAGACTTTGACATCTCTGGTTACGAGTGAACAGGTTACTTGGGATTTCTTGCAAGTTGAATTCTAGAAGAAATATATGAGTCAGAGATTCATCGATCAGAAATGTAAAGAGTTTCTCAAGCCTAAACAAGGCCATATGTCTGTCACAGAATACAAGCAGGAATTTGTAAGGTTGAGTCAGTATGCTCAAGAATGTGTACCTTCAGAAGCAATAATGTGCAAAAGATTTGAAGATGGTTTGAATGAGGACATTCGTTTGTTAGTCGGGATTCTGGAAATCAAAGAATTCATTGTACTTGTGGAATGAGCATGTAAAGTTGAAGATCTTGGGAAAGAGAAAAGAAAAACTGATTTTGAAGCTAGCGAGGTATGAAAGAGGTCATCAGGAAAATCATTTCAATCTAGATCAAAAAAGTTTAGAGATGATAGCAGTCGTTCAAAGACTAGTGTGGGATATTTGAACAGAGATTGTGTTAGATCGCAATCGAATTTCAAATCTTCAGGTACGTCCGTTGCCAGTGTTGGTAATGCAAAGAATGAAAAACCTAAGTGAGATCAATGTGGAAGATGACATTTCAGAGAATGCTGCGGAAAAATTAATAATCGAGCTTGTTATAGTTGTGGTTCAAGAAATCATTTTATAAAAGATTGCCCAGATTTAGTTGAAAAAGATAATGTTCAGAATCAGAGGCAGAGTGGTAAAGCTTCTCGTAGTAGACCTCCTAGAAATTTGGGAAATATAAGTCGTACTCAAAGAGGAACAAAAGACACAGCTATTAGATCTGAGGCTCGTACACCTTCCAGAGCCTATGCTATTCGAGCTAGCGAGGAAGCTTCATCGCCAGATGTGATTACGAGTACATTTACTGTAACACCTCTTACCCGTATCCAAGGCCGGAACAGGGTATGAGGCATTACCAGACTTAACCATAGACATAGATGAAAATCGGGCCATAAAATTTCATTTAATTCATAACTTTTTGAACACATGCATAGAATCATATTTAAAGACATATAACGTGGCATAAATGAACACTTACACATCCATAATCATACAATAACAAACAAAGCTAACTATATCATCACATCAAAACATAGGACATGGCATGATTAATTAAACTTACAAATCATAATGGATAAGAACCACATCTCATGATTATATACGATAACTCAATGCAGACCGATACGTATGGTCAAAGTCATAATAATAAATACATATCACAAACCAACTTCCTATACATGCCACTCACTTGATATTTCTAATATTTGAAATAACTCTCCCAAAACTGATAGCTTAATAGTATGATTTTGCCTCCGACGATCTCCAACCCCGAGCCGACATGCCAAAACTGAAGAAGCAGAGAGGAGGGGTAAGCTTTATGCTTAGAAAGTCCATATGAAGTTAATAAGCAATTACCCACATGTTTTTTTTTAAGGTAAAACATCATAATTGTACAATTTACTCTTGTTCAGGTTAAGTTGTTTTACCAAGTTACAGTTACTAATTCATTTATATTTAGAGCTACGAGACTTCAAATTAAGTTTTGTTAATTTTCCTTGAAATTAGACTCATATACCTTTCTCCCATAAAATTTATAGAATTTTTGGTTTATCGAATTAGTATATTTTATTCATTAAAGTTTCCCTGTTTTGCTATCCAATAGTTCTTATCTATCTTTATAAGGAATAGACTCATTAAGGATTTTAATAATATAAATTACAAACCATAATTATTTTTATACAATTTTTAATGATTTTCTCAAATCGAAACAGGGGATCACAAAGTCATTCAGACTCTGTTTGACAATAATTTAAATATCTCATAATATAAATTTCAATTGCATATATCGTTTCATCTATGTGAAACTAGATTCATTGGGATTTAACCTCATATTTTACTCAGCCCCTAATTCAATTTCCAAAATTTATGGTGAATTTCCAAAGTTACACCACTGCAGTAACCCAAAACTTCCAAGGCTAAATTTACTCATTCATTACTATTATTCACCAAATCCATACAATATCATTTCATTCATAATGGTAAGAACACATAATTATGCTTCATAAGCATAAATCCATAATCTCAATGTCATCAAGTATCAAGGACTTATTCCAAATCATGTCATTTTCATAATATTCATCAAATACTATATACATCATAGATCATCACATGTCAAGGCATCACACATAAGTTTGGTGTACATACCTGTACAACTTGTAACATACTCGAAGACATACTCACCAATGGCTTATCTCATTTGGATCATCAACGAATACTTTGCCAAATTACTCATTGAACACTCAGAATATAATTGGATACATGGAATGCATGCACATAAGTGCCATGCCTACAGTTAGACAAACTCAATAGCCTGCGAAATATATGTGTAGCCAAGCTACCACATAACCCACCCATGAGTGAACTCGGACTCAAGCCAAGCTACCATGTAACCCACCCATAAGTGAACTCGGACTCAACTCAACGATTTCGGATGCCTAGTTAATTCTCACGAACTCGGACTCAACTCAACGAGTTCAAAACTCAAATATCCTAGTGACATGTCACTTGTATCCTAATCTATTCCTAAGGTTCAAACGGGATTTTCCTCGATCACACATCTTTGTCATCTTCCACGGAATGTTGGAACCAATACTTGATAGCATTTCATATTTATCAAGTAGCTCACATAATTTGCATATTATATCATATAAATAACATTAAATTACTTAAAATGACAATTATGTTACTACATTTACACATGAACTTACATCTCATTTAATATCAAGGCAATAACATTAAATTACACATTGCATTATTAAAAATCATATGAACTTACCTCGTATGCGAAATGACCATTTTTACTATTTTGTCCTCAACCTGATATTTTTCAATTTTAGCCCGAATTTTGATTTTTCCTTGATCTATCATTTCAAATATAGCCTAATTAGGACTCACATTATTAAAATTAACCCAAAATCATATTTTGGAAAAATCATAATTTTGCACCTAAACTTTGTCAAAATTACATTTTTGCCCCTAGGCTCCTAAATTAAACTTCATCCTATTTCCTTATGTTTTATGACATGCTGATAATTTTTCCCTTCTATAGCAACCTTAAATTCTCACTCTAACATGTACTTATGAACATTAGGTATTTTTACCGATTATGTTATTTTACTCGTTTTCACGTAAAATCGCTTAGTAAAAGCTGTTTAACACAATTTCAAGCTTCATATTCTACCATAAAACATCAAAATAAACACATTTCACTGATGGGTATTTTTCCAAATGTAAACCCTAGGTTAAATTATTGCTAGAATAAGCTTAACCAAGTTATCGGGATTTCAAAAATGTGAAGAACTTCAAAAACGGGGCTAGGGAGCACTTACAATCGAGCTTGAGAGTTTGAAAAAACTTGAACCATGGTTGCTACTGGTAGAAATGGTTGAATGAAGAAGATGATAGCTAATCTGGCTTATTTCCCTTTTTTTATTCTTTTAATTATTAGTTTACCAAAATACCCCTAACTTAAAAATATTTTATTACACCCATTTCATGTCTATTTTTGTCCAGCAATTAACCAATGGTCTAATTACTATTTAAGGACCCTCAATTTAACATTTCAAAATAATTGGACACCTCTAGTATGTAGAACTCAACTTTTTTACTTTTTACGAATTAGTCCTTTTGACTAAATTAAGTGCCCAAACGTCAAAAATTTTGAACGAAATTTTCACGATATTATTCCGTGAAATCGTAGACCATAAAAATATAATAAAAATAAAATTTTCATCTCAAATTTGTGGTCCCGAAACCACTGTTCTGACTAGGCCCAAAATCAGGGTGTTACAACTCTCCCTCTTTAGGGATTTTCGTCCCCGAAAATCTTACCGAAAAAGTGGTCTTCACTTAGATTCCTCAATCTCATACACGATACCAAAGTAACTTCACTCAGGTGGTGCCTCCAATACATCTTTTTAATTTCTCATATGATTTAAAAGCTTACGGACTCAACTCCCAATTGTTCTTAAAATTTCAAAGTCTTATCAGTTTCCCATGATATCATGACATAAAACTCAGATCTCAATTTGGTTTATGGAGACTAGAATTCCAAGAAATCCAACAATCAAAGGGACTCGCACTCTTTCGAAATAATCATACAGATTTTCATCATGGATAAATCACAATCCAATAACATCTGAATCAAATTATAGTACATGTCATTACTCTCTGAATGAGTAGGCAAATTTTCACTGTGAGCTTCGTACAGTTCTTTATGTATAAGCCTCAGAATAATAATACCATGAATCAGATCCAATCTAAAAGTCAACATTAGAAGTCAATCCTCACTGTACTCTTTTAGTTTTCTATTCACTATCACATTTTCCTCTTTCCACTATGGAAATAATTTTGATATAGCCTCAAAAATAATCTTTCAAATTCTCATCCTAATATCAATACTAGCAGGGATAATTCTGGTAGATCCTGATGCTCAGCTTTAACCCCATCAACAACTCAAATTTTCTGTGACATCAAATGCTCCAAACTATCACATTACTTTATTTTCTTGGAACACATCACCCTTCATGCAACAGTGCATTACTGAAAATTAGGAAATCTTTACTCAATGTAGAGTAGTCCAGTTCAAACGCTTTGGTTAGCAATATTCTCATCTGTCCAAACCTTGCTAACATGTAATAAACTTTTCAGCTTTCGCAATATGAAAACTTTATCATTCTTAGTATCTTTAACTCATATCAAAATTTTCTAAGAGATATACACTTCTCATTCAGACTATTAGCTTTTTACCCGTAAAGAAATGAAATTCTATTACTAGACTTGGAAAAAATGATCCTGACATAATTTTCATACAAAATCTTTCAAATAAATAATTCACACAGATTAAACACTTGAGCTGATCTAAACATTGTTGAATGACATTTCAAGTAATCCTTTCTTCTAGTTACTAAACAATTCATCATGCAGTCCTTTACTATTCATTCCTTGCGCTAATCAAAACCATTTCAATTGCATTAGCTCAAGTAACCAAAATATCTCAATTGAAGTCATTAATTATAATTGACTTACTTGGGAGAAGTAATCTACCATACCGATTAAAACTCGCACTTTTATCACTTAATCCTTACATGAAAATTTGAGAAATTCCAATACTAAAATCACCACATTACCAAGATCAAATTGGAGGTATAGTCATGCTTGTCATGATTATCAACGCACTTCGAACATAAGTCATAATTGACAAATTACGGAATAAAGATAACAAGAAAACTGAATAAAGAAATCCAAGATACGATACTATGCCTGAAAATCGAAAGCCAAACTCATAGGAAAATATAGAAGATCTCGAAAAATCCTCAGAGAAAAGAAGTCTAGAAGAAAACATCATTTAATCCCACTGGAATCAAATATAACAAGAACAATGTATCTTCCCATACATATATATCAAATGGAGCATCAAGTAGAAGAAACAGTATCATAATATCATACATATCCTCTCATCAATTCTCATCAGACGAAATGTAATAAAATGTCCCAGGAAATACAACAATACAAATTATAAACCAGTCAGACTACCAATGCTTCTATCTAACACCAGGATTAGAAAACATTCCCATATAACAAGAATTTCTTCAAAAGATCAACAGCCATAGAAATTTTTCTAAGAATGGATAAATACATAGAACATCTCAGAAGAAACTGTTAAATTTGTTCAGCCATAACTGTCACACTCAGATATTACACATTTCAAATATCATTTCCCACAACTAGTTCTGCCATCACAAATTTCATGCTAGACCTTTCACTAAAGAACTTTAAAAACGGGGCTAGGGAGCACTTACAATCGAGCTTGGGAGTTTGAAAAAACCTTAACCATGGCTGCTGCTGGTAGAAATGGCTGAATGAAGAAGATGATAACTAATTTGGATTATTTCCCTTTTTTAATTGTTTTAATTATTAGTTTAGCAAAATACCCCTAACTTAAAAATATTTTATTACACCCATTTCATGTCTATTTTTGTCCAAAAATTAACCAATGGTCTAATTACCATTTAAGGACCCTCAACTAAAAATTTCATAACAATTGGACACCTCAAGTATGTAGAACTCAACTTTTTCACTTTTTACGATTTAGTCCTTTTGACTAAATTAAGTACCTGAACATCAAAATTTTCAAACCAAATTTTCATGAAATTATTCTGTGAAATTGTAAACCATAAAAATATAATTAAAAATAAAATTTTCATCGTCAAATTTGTGGTCCCGAAACTACTGTTCCGACTAGGCCCAAAATCAGGGTGTTACATTTACTCTCTATGATATTTCTGTAATTGCTTTGATAGATCCTGGATTGACATATTCGTATATATGCATGAACTTAGTGAATTGTAAAACATTGCCTGCAGAGTCTACTGAATTTGTAATTAGAGTTTCGAACCCCCTAGGCAGATGTGTTATGGTTGATAAAGTATGCAAGAATTGTTCATTAATGTTTCGAGACAATTGTTTTCCTGCTGATATGATGTTATTACCTTTCGATGAGTTTGATATAATTCTGGGTATGGATTGGTTAACTTTGCATGATACTGTGGTGAACTGCAAACGAAAAACTATTGATTTGAGATGCACGAATGATGAAATAGTCAGAATTGAATCTAGTGATTTGAATGGATTGCCTGCTGTAATATCTTCGATGAAAGATTGAAGTATTGTGAGAAAGGGTTGTGAAGCTTATTTTGCATATGTGGTTGATTCGAGAGTGTCAAAAAAGAAAGTTGAATAAGTGCTTGTTGTGTGTGAGTTCCCTAATGTATTTCTTGAAGAACTTCTGGGATTACCTCCAGTTAGAGAGGTAGAATTTGGCATTGAATTGGTACTTGGTACTATTCCTATTTTAATAAATCCATACAGAATACCTTCGACCGAGTTAAAAGAATTAAAAACTCAGTTGCAAAAGTTGACCGATAGAGGATTTGCCAGACCGAGTTTCTCACCTTAGGGTGCTCCAGTTCTATTTGTGAAAAAAAAGATGGTACGATAAGAATGTGTATCGATTATCGTCAGTTGAATAAAATGAATGAATAAATATCCTCTACCCCGAATTGATGATTTTTTTGATCAGTTGAAAGGAGCTGTTGTGTTTTTGAAAATAGATTTGAGATCAGGTTATTATCAGTTGCGAGTGAAAGATTCAGATATTCCAAAAACTACTATCAGAATGTGGTACGGCCACTATGAATTCTTAGTTATGCCTTTCAGATTGACTAACGCACCTGCTATCTTTATAGATTTAATGAATAGAATTTTCAGACCGTATTTAGATTAATTTGTTGTTGTATTTATTGATGAAATATTGATTTATTCACGTGATGAATCCGTACATGCTGAGAATTTAAGACTAGGGCTACAGATTCTGCGAGATAAGCAGTTGTATACGAAGTTCAGTAAATGTGAATTCTGGTTCAGAAGTGAGTTTGCTAGGCCATATTGTATCAGCATTTGGTATACGGGTTGATCCGAGCAAAAATTTTAGCTATTTTAGATTGGAAAACTCTGAGGAATGTTTCTGAAGTTTGCAGTTTTGTGGGACTAGATGGTTATTATAGAAGATTTGTGAAAGGTTTTTTCGATGTTTGCGACTCCGTTAACAAAACTGCTACAGAAAAATGTGAAGTTTGAGTGGTTCAAAAAGTGTCAGAACAGCTTTGATCAATTGAAGACTTTGTTGACTAAAGCTCCGGTATTGGTACAACCCGAATCGGGTAAAGAATTTGTGATCTACAATGATGCTTCATTGATTGGTCTGGGATGTGTTTTGTTGCAAGAAGGGAAAGTCATTGCTTATGCTTCGAGATAGTTGAAGTCAAACGAAAAGAATTATCCGACGCACGATCTTGAGTTAGTTGCGATTATACTTGCTCTAAAGATTTGGTGCCATTACTTGTTCAGTGAGAAGTGTCACATATACTCTGATCATAAGAGTTTGAAGTATTTGATGACTCAGAAAGATCTGAATCTATGACAAAAAAGATGGTTACAACTGCTAAAAGACTATGAACTTGTCATTGATTATCATCCGGGAAAAGGAATTGTTGTTGCTGATGCCTTGAGTCAAAAATTGTTGTTTTCTTTACGTGCAATGAATACTCGTTTGGTTTTATTAGATGATGGTTTAGTTTTAGCTGAATTAAAAGCAAGATGTTTGTTCTTACAGCAGATTATAAAAGCTCAGAAGATTGATAATGAGATTTTAGCTAAACAAGCTCAGTGCGATGTAGAGTCTGATTTAGAATTCAGAGTTGACAAAAATGATTGCTTGAGATTTTGAGATCAAATTTATGTTCTGAGAAATACATAATTAATTCAAATAATTCTGAGTGAAGCTCACAGTAGTCGTTTATCTGTGCATCTGGGTAGTACAAAAATGAATAATGATCTGAAACAGCATTATTGGTGGTCCGGAATGAAAAGAGATATATCTGAATTTGTTTCTAAATATTTGATCTGTCAACAAGTTAAAATGGAACATTAGGTGCCATTAGGATTGTTATAACCGATTATGTTTCTAGAGTGGAAATGGGATCAGTGACCATGGACTTTGTTTTAGGTTGTAGTTGATCGTTTGATGAAATACTCTCATTTTATTCTGGTTTGATCCGATTACTCTCTTGATAAATTAAATGAGTTATATATTTATGATATTGTGAGATTGCATAGTGTGAGATCTGAGATTCATATCACAATTCTGGAAGAAGTTTCAAGATGCTCTGGGTACTAAATTGCACTTCAGTATTGCTTTTCATAAGCAAACGGATGGTCAATCCGAGCGGATTATTCAGATACTCAAGGATATGTTGAGATATTGCATTCTTGAGTTTGAAGGTACGTGGGAACATTATCTCCTTTAATTGAATTCACTTATAATAACAATTTTCAGTCCAGCATTAAAATGGCACACTATAAAGCTTTATATGGTCACAAATGTCGTACACCTTTGTATTGGATTGAGCTTAGCGAAAATAAGATTCACGGGGTTGATTTGATAAAAGAAACTAAGCAGAAAGTGAAAATGATTTGAGATAGTTGGAAAGTAGCTTCAGATCGTCAAAAATCATATGCGGGTTTGAAAAGAAAAGACATTATGTTTGAGATCGGCGATAAAGTGTTTTTTAATGTCTCTGTGGAAGAAAGTGCTTCGGTTATGTAGAAAAGGCAAACTGAGTTCGAGGTTCATCAGGTCGAATGAGATTATCGAGTGTATTGGGCCGGTAGCATAAAGATTGTTGTTACAACCCGAGTTAGAAAAGATTCATAATGTGTTTCATGTATCGATGCTTTGACTATATAGATCTGATCCTTCGCATGTGATTCCTCTGTCTAAAATAGAATAAGCTTAACCAAGTTATCGGGATTTCAAAAATGTAAAGAACTTTAAAAACGGGGCCAGGGAGCACTTACAATCGAGCTTGAGAGTTTGAAAAAACCTGAACCATGGCTGCTACTGGTAGAAATGGTTGAATGAAGAAGATGATAGCTAATCTGGTTTATTTCCCTTTTTTTATTCTTTTAATTATTAGTTTACCAAAATACCCCTAACTTAAAAATATTTTATTACACCCATTTCATGTCTATTTTTGTCCAGCAATTAACCACTGGTCTAATTACTATTTAAGGACCCTCAATTTAACATTTCAAAATAATTGGACACCTCTAGTATGTAGAACTCAACTTTTTTAGTTTTTACGAATTAGTCCTTTTGACTAAATTAAGTGCCCAAACGTCAAAAATTTTGAACGAAATTTGCACGATATTATTCCGTGAAATCGTAGACCATAAAAATATAATAAAAATAAATTTTCATCTCAAATTTGTGGTCCCGAAACCACTGTTCTGACTAGGCCCAAAATCAGGGTGTTACAACTCTCCCTCTTTAAGGATTTTCGTCCCTGAAAATCTTACCGAAAAAGTGGTCTTCACTTAGATTCCTCAATCTCATACACGATACCAAAGTAACTTCACTCAGGTGGTGCCTCCAATACATCTTTTTAATTTCTCATATGATTTAAAAGCTTACGGACTCAACTCCAAATTGTTCTTAAATTTTCAAAGGCTTATCAGTTTCCCATGATATCATGACATAAAACTCAGATCTCAATTTGGTTTATGGAGACTAGAATTCCAAGAAATCCAACAATCAAAGGGACTCGCACTCTTTCGAAATAATCATATAGATTTTCATCATGGATAAATCACAATCCAATAACATCTGAATCAAATTATAGTACATGTCATTACTCTCTGAATGAGTAGGCAAATTTTCACTGTGAGCTTCGTACGGTTCTTTATGTATAAGCCTCGGAATAATAATACCATGAATCAGATCCAATCTAAAATTCAACATCAGAAGTCAATCCTCACTGTACTCTTTTAGTTTACTATTCACTATCACATTTTCCTCTTTCCGCTATGGAAATAATTTTGATATAGCCTCAAAAATAATCTTTCAAATTCTCATCCTAATATCAATACTAGCAGAGATAATTCTGGTAGATCCTGATGCTCGGCTTTAACCCCATCAACAACTCAAATTTTCTGTGACATCAAATGCTCCAAACTATCACATTACTTTATTTTCTTGAAACACATCACCCTTCATGCAACAGTGCATTACAGAAAATTAGGAAATCTTTACTCAATGTAGAGTAGTCCAGTTCAAACGCTTTGGTTAGCAATATTCTCATCTGTCCAAACCTTGCCAACATGTAATAAACTTTTCGGCTTTCGCAATATGAAAACTTTATCATTCTTAGTATCTTTAACTCAAATCAAAATTTTCGAAGAGATATACATTTCTCATTCAGACTATTAGCTTTTTACCCGTAAAGAAATGAAATTCTATTACCAGACTTGGAAAAAATGATCCTGACATAATTTTCATACAAAATATTTCAAATAAATAATTCACACAGATTAAACACTTGAGCTGATCTAAACATTGTTGAATGACAACAATTCATCATGCAGTCCTTTACTATTCATTCCTTACGCTAATCAAAACCATTTCAATTGCATTAGCTCAAGTAACCAAAATATCTCAATTGAAGTCATTAATTATAATTGACTTACTTGAGAGAAGTAATCTACCATACCGATTAAAACTCGCACTTTTATCACTTATTCCTTTACCGTTGTCAAATCCTTACATGAAAATTTGAGAAATTCCAATACTAAAATCACCACATTACCAAGATCAAATTGGAAGTATAGTCATGCTTGTCATGATTATCAACGCACTTCGAACATAAGTCATAATTGACAAATTACGGAATAAAGATAACAAGAAAACTGAATAAAGAAATCCAAGATACGATACTATGCCGAAAAATCGAAAGCCAAACTCAAAGGCAAATATAGAAGATCTCGAAAAATCCTCAAAGAAAAGAAGTCCAGAAGAAAACATCATTTAATCCCATTGGAATCAAATATAACAAGAACAATGTATCTTCCAATACATATATATCAAATGGAGCATCAAGTAGAAGAAACAGTATCATAATATCATACATATCCTCTCATCAATTCTTATCAGACGAAATGTAATAAAATGTCCGAGAAAATACAACAATACAAATTATAAACCAGTCAGACTACCAATGCTTCTATCTAACACCAAGATTAGAAAACATTCCCATATAACAAGAATTTCTTCAAAAGATCAACAACCATAGAAATTTTTCTGAGAATGGATAAATACATAGAACATATCAGAAGAAACTGTTAAATTTGTTCAGCCGTAACTGTCACACTCAGATATTACACATTTCAAATATCATTTCCCACAAATAGTTCTGCCATCACAAATTTCACGCTAGACCTTTCACTAAAGAACTTTAAAAATGGGGCTAGGGAGCACTTACAATCGAGCTTGGGAGTTTGAAAAAACCTTAACCATGGCTGCTGCTGGTAGAAATGGCTGAATGAAGAAGATGATAGCTAATTTGGATTATTTCCTTTTTTAATTCTTTTAATTATTAGTTTAGCAAAATACCCCTAACTTAAAAATATTTTATTACACCCATTTCATGTCTATTTTTGTCCAAAAATTAACCAATGGTCTAATTACCATTTAAGGACCCTCAATTTAAAATTTCATAACAATTGGACACCTCAAGTATGTAGAACTCAACTTTTTCACTTTTTACGATTTAGTCTTTTTGACTAAATGAAGTACCCGAACATCAAAATTTTCGAACGAGATTTTCACGAAATTATTCTGTGAAATTGTAAACCATAAAAATATAATAAAAAAATAAAATTTTTATCATAAAATTTGTGGTCCCGAAACTACTGTTCCGACTAGGCCCAAAATCAGGGTGTTACATTTACTCTCTATGGTACTTCTGTAATTTCTTTCATAGATCCTGGATTGACACATTCGTATATATGCATGAACTTAGTGAATTGTAAAACTTTTCCTGCAGAGTCTACTGAATTTGTAATCAGAGTTTCGAACCCCCTAGGCAGATGTGTTCTGGTTGATAAAGTATGCAAGAATTGTTCATTAATGTTTCGAGACAATTGTTTTCCTGCTGATATGATGTTATTACCTTTCGATGAGTTTGATATAATTCTAGGTATGGATTGGTTAACTTTGCATGATACTGTGGTGAACTGCAAACGAAAAATTATTGATTTGAGATGCAAGAATGATGAAATAGTCAGAATTGAATCTAGTGATTTGAATGGATTGCCTGTTGTAATATCTTCGATGAAAGATTGAAGTATTGTGAGAAAGGGTTGTGAAGCTTATTTTGCATATGTGGTTGATTCGAGAGTATCAAAAAAGAAAGTTGAATCAGTGCTTGTTGTGTGTGAGTTCCCTAATGTATTTCCTGAAGAACTTTTGGGATTACCTCCAGTTAGAGAGGTAGAATTTGGCATTGAATTGGTACTTGGTACTATTCCTATTTTAATAAATCCATACAGAATACCTTCGACCGAGTTAAAAGAATTAAAAACTCAGTTGCAAAAGTTGACCGATAGAGGATTTGCGGACCGAAGTTTCTCACCTTAGGGTGCTCCATTCTATTTGTGAAAAAAGATGGTACGATGAGAATGTGTATCGATTATCGTCAGTTGAATAAAATGAATGAATAAATATCCTCTACCCCGAATTGATGATTTTTTTGATCAGTTGAAAGGAGTCATTGTGTTTTGAAAATAGATTTGAGATCGAGTTATTATCGATTCTTGAGTGAAAGATTCAGATATTCCAAAAACTACTTTCAGAATGTGGTACGGCCACTATGAATTCTTAGTTATGCCTTTCAGATTGACTAACGCACCTGCTATCTTTATGGATTTAATGAATAGAATTTTCAGACCGTATTTAGATTAATTTGTTGTTGTATTTATTAATGACATATTGATTTATTCACGTGATGAATCCGTACATGCTGAGCATTTGAGATTAGTGCTACAGATTCTGCGAGATAAGCGGTTGTATACGAAGTTCAGTAAATGTGAAATCTGGTTCAAAAGTGAGTTTGCTAGGCCATATTGTATCAGCATTTGGTATACGGGTTGATCCGAGCAAAATTTCAGCTATTTTAGATTGGAAAACTCTGAGGAATGTTTCTGAAGTTTGCAGTTTTGTGGGACTAGCTGGTTATTATAGAAGATTTGTGAAAGGTTTTTTCGATGTTTGCGACTCTGTTAACAAAATTGCTACAGAAAAATGTGAAGTTTGAGTGGTTCAAAAAGTGTCAGAACAGCTTTGATCAATTGAAGACTTTGTTGACTAAAGCTCCGGTATTGGTACAACCCGAATCGGGTAAAGAATTTGTGATCTACAATGATGCTTCATTGATTGGTCTGGGATGTGTTTTGTTGCAAGAAGGGAAAGTCATTGCTTATGCTTCGAGATAGTTGAAGTCAAACGAAAAGAATTATCCGACGTACGATCATGAGTTAGCTGCGATTATACTTGCTCTAAAGATTTGGCGCCATTACTTATTCAGTGAGAAGTGTCACATATACTCTGATCATAAGAGTTTGAAGTATTTGATGACTCAGAAAGATCTGAATCTATGACAAAAAAGATGGTTACAACTACTAAAAGACTACGAACTTGTCATTGATTATCATCCGGGAAAAGGAATTGTTGTTATTGATGCCTTGAGTCGAAAATTGTTGTTTTCTTTGCGTGCAATGAATACTCGTTTGGTTTTATCAGATGATGGTTTAGTTTTAGCTGAATTAAAAGCAAGATCTTTGTTCTTACAGCAGATTATAAAAGCTCAGAAGATTGATAATGAGATTTTAGCTAAACAAGCTCAGTCATGTATGTACTGATCGATTTAGAATTCAGAGTTGAAAAAATAATTGCTTGAGATTTTGAGATCAAATTTATGTTCTGAGAAATACATAATTAATTCAAATAATTCTGAGTGAAGCTCACAGTAGTCGTTTATCTGTGCATCTGGGTAGTACGAAAATGTATAATGATCTGAAACAGCATTATTGGTGGTCCGGAATGAAAAGAGATATATCTGAATTTGTTTCTAAATATTTGATCTGTCAACAAGTTAAAATGGAACATTAGGTGCCATTGGGATTGTTATAACCGATTATGTTTCTAGAGTGGAAATGGGATCGAGTTACCATGGACTTTGTTTTAGGTTGTAGTTGATCGTTTGATGAAATACTCTCATTTTATTCCGGTTCAATCCGATTACTCGCTTGATAAATTAATTGAGTTATATATTTATGATATTGTGAGATTGCATAGTGTGAGATCTGAGATTCATATCACAATTCTGGAAGAAGTTGCAAGATGCTCTGGGTACTAAATTGCACTTCAGTACTACTTTTCATCAGCAAACGGATGGTCAATCCGAGCGGATTATTCAGATACTCGAGGATATGTTGAGATATTGCATTCTTGAGTTTGAAGGTACGTGGGAACATTATCTCCTTTAATTGAATTCGCTTATAATAACAATTTTCAGTCCAGCATTAAAATGGCACACTATAAAGCTTTATATGGTCACAAATGTCGTACACCTTTGTATTAGACTGAGCTCAGCGAAAATAAGATTCACGGGGTTGATTTGATAAAAGAAACTAAGCAGAAAGTGAAAATGATTTGAGATAGTTGGAAAGTAGCTTCCGATCGTCAAAAATCATATGCGGATTTGAAAAGAAAAGACATTATGTTTGAGATCGGCGATAAAGTGTTTTTTAATGTCTCTGTGGAAGAAAGTGCTTCGGTTATGTAGAAAAGGCAAACTGAGTACGAGGTTCATCAGGTCGAATGAGATTATCGAGTGTATTGGGCCGGTAGCATATAGATTGTTGTTACAACCCGAGTTAGAAAAGATTCATAATGTGTTTCATGTATCGATGCTTTGACTGTATAGATCTGATCCTTCGCATGTGATTCCTCCGTCTAAAATAGAGATTTAGTCTGATATGACTTATAAAGAAAAGCCAATCAGTATTTTAGCTCGCGAGGTTAAAGAGCTGCGAAATAAGAAAATTTCGTTAGTTAAAATGATGTGGCAGCGACATGGTAGGGCACGTGGGAGCCTGAAGATACTATGAGACAGATATATCCGAATCTATTCAATGGTAAGATTTTTGGGGACGAAAATCCCTAAGGGGGAGAATTGTAACAGTCCAGCTTAGACCCTAGTCGGAATAGTGGTTTCAAGACCACAAATCTGAGTTAGAAAAATATTTTAATATGATTTTTTGTACCTATTATAAGTGAATTGACATGTGTAAAAGTCTCGTGTGAAAATTTAACTGTTTGTGTGCTTAATTTGCAAAAAAGGACCTAATCGCGTAAAATGTAAAAGCTGTGTGCTAGATGTTAAAAGTGCTTATTTGACTTGGCTTTATAATTGAGAGGTCCTTATGTGTTTATTATGCCGTTTACATGGTTAATGGAAATATATGACCTTGATATGCATGGTTTATTAATGTTATGATACAAGGGCAAATTGGTAAACTAATAATAAATGAATTATAATTAAAATAAAGACATTAAATAAACCATTTCATGCTCATCTTTGACCGAAAATACAAGAAAAGAAAAGTGAAAAGTTTGCTTAGGGTTCGGCACTTGTAATCCTTGATTAAGGTATGTGTTTTGATCGGTTTTTGATAATTTCTACGTTTTTGTAATCGTTGCTTCGAATACTATCAAACCCATGCCTCAATTTTTGATTTTGATGATGATTTTGAAATGTGCCATTGATAAAGCTATGAGCTTTGTGATGTTAGTTGGTGAATTATGAAAGCTTGATGTTGGGTTTACATGTTTTGTCTTTGAATTTTTTATGAAATTGAGTATTATGGGCTAAATTGTAAAAATGTTATTTTGAGGGACTAAAATTTGAAATAAATGAAATGTATGGACTTGTGTGAGAGCTAGGAGAATTCGGGCAAGCATGAGTATTAGCAAATTATGTGTATTTTGTGATTTTGTGATTTAGGGACTAATGTGTCGAAATGTGAAAATGTGAGGGCTATTTTGTAAAATGCCCGAAATATGTGTATATGGATTGTTTTGAATTAGTTGGTGAATAAAAGGGTTAATTTTCAATACATATAGATCAAGAAAAGAGGAATTCGGATTTAGATCGAGGAAAGTCGAAGATTATAAAATAAACGATCGAGTTGACAATTTCGAGTACGAGGTAAGTTTGTACTTAAAACATGATGTTAAGTATAATTTGATGTTTTGATTGTATATACATTGTATATATGTTTGGTTTGGATGAATACGATGATAAATCAATAGTATATGGCACTAAGTGTGCGATTTAAACTAGCTTCAACTATATGAGGCACTAAGTGTGCGATACCGTCTCAACTTCGGCTAATTGAGATGGCACTAAGTGTGCGAAATCATTCTAGCTTCAACTAACTATTGCAGCACTAAGTGTGCGGATGTTCAAAGCACGAATAATTTATGGAAAGTCTTAAAATATTTAAATGAAAGGTGAGAATGAAAGTGAATAAGTACGAGAATATTCAGGTATGTACGATACCTATGTGGTAGATGATACTATGTATGTAAAGCTCATTGATTTGTTGTGAACATATGAATTAAGTTAGTATAGATTTGATAGATGAAAGAATTTGTAAGTACTTATGTATTGATGATTTTTGGTACGAGCTTACAAGCTTTTAAAAGCTTACTGTGCATGAGTTTGCATTGCTTTATAGATATCGAAGATACTGCAAGCTCGGGGATAGTCAAGGATCGCCACAACACTATCGAATCTCCTTTTGGTATTTTTGAAAATATATATTTTTAAAGTATGGCATGTATAGGCTAGTGGTTGTGGAGTTATATTTTGTGATGTATATACTTAGCCATGTGATTTGGCTAGTTGGTGTTTAAATTCATAGTTGATAATGGCTTATGGTATGTGATGTTAATATGCAATTGTGGTATGTTTTAGTTGGTAAGTTTTGGTAAGTTTAGCTTGAGATTGAATGATGTATGGAAGGAAATGTTTTGGTATGTTCTTATTTTATGTTGGCATGAATTGGTAAGGTTTATAAATAGGAAAATGTTGATATTGTTATGATGTTAATGATAAATGTTTTGGCATAAAATTGGCTGAAATGGTGGTGCTTATATGCTTGTTTCTTTGCTTGTAGGTTGACCCAAATTTGGGGTGGCAAATTGGCTATTCAACTGGCCTATTTTTGTCCACACAGGCAGAGACACGGGCTTATGTCTCAGCCGTGTGCGACACACAGCTATGTTGCATAGTCGTGTGTCCCCTGGGGTACCCTACAATTGTAAGTCAGGCCCGAACACGGCCAAAGCAGACAGACGTATGGCTAGTTGTGTGGCCCAAGTCAGACTTGACCATGGCCAAGGCACACGGGTGTGTCTTGTAGCCGAATGGGTAGGTCAGTAGCTATGCCATGTTTTGCCATGGCTTAGACACACGGGCGTGTCTAAGGCTGTGTGAGGCACACAGCTTGTTCACATGGGCGTGTGATCTTTTAAAAGTTGAATTTTTTTCTAAGTTCTGATACTTCCTTATGTTATCGAATTAGTCGAAAATTTATGATTTAGACCTTATATGATTGTTTAAAGTTTGTGTTAAATATGAATGATCTATATTTTATTGAATTGGAAAGATTTTTGTTATGTTATTGTTCGGATCTGGGTTGTGAGTAATGCATCTTAACCTATTCCAGCGTCGGTTACGGGTTAGGGGTGCTGCATTTAATTGGTATCAGAGCCATGGTTTAGTCGGTTCTAGGACTACCATAGCGTTTGTGAGTCTAGCTATACATGTCATATTTATGAACTATGATAGTATGATGAATCGTGACATTGATATGGGCTTTTATACAGCAAATGGATCCCGAAAGGGCCATAACAAACGATGTTGAAAGCAATACGCCTGCTCCCGCGCAAGGGATGGTGCCATCTAATTCTCGACCGGCTACGAGTAGCCGTGATGGTGAGGCTAAACAAGCCTTCTATCAGATAACGAATGATTGGTTCACCCAACATATTAGAACCAATCCAGCTGTACGACAACCTCCATCCCCGATTAATCTTCCTCACAGTCTTGTGATGTCACCAGTGCATCTGGTTCAGTTAAATAGACCATCAGTTAATAAGATTAGCTCTGAGCTATAAAGAGCGATGATGCTGAAAAAGTTGAGTTCTGGTTAGAGAATACGATAAGAGTGTTTGATGAATTATTATTGAGTCCAAAAGAATGCATAAAATGTGTTGTCTCCATTCTGAGAGATATAGCGTATCATTGGTGAAGACTTTGACATCTCTGGTTCCAAGTGAACAGGTTACTTGGGATTTCTTCCAAGTTGAATTCTGAAAGAAATATATGAGTCAGAGATTCATCGATCAGAAACGTAAGGAATTTCTCGAGCTTATACAAGGTCGTATGTTTGTCATAGAATACGAGCGGGAATTTGTAAGGTTGAGTCAGTATGCTCGAGAATGTGTATCTTCAAAAGCAGTAATGTGCAAAAGATTTGAAGATGGTTTGAATAAGGATATTCGTTTATTAGTCGGGATTCTGGAAATCAAAGAATTTGTTGTACTTGTGGAACGAGCATGTAAAGTAGAATATCTTGGGAAAGAGAAAAGAAAAACTAATTTTGAAGCTAGAGAGGTACAAAAAAGATGATCGGGCAAATCATTTCAATCTGGATTAAAGAAGTTTAGAGATGATAGTAGTTGTTCAAAGACTTGTATGGGACATTCGAACAGAGATCGTGTTAGATCGCAATTAAATTTCAAATCTTTAGGTACGTCCATTGCCAGTGCTGGTAATGCAAAGAATGAAAAACCTGAGTGTGATCAATGTGAAAGACGACATTTCGGAGAATGCTGGGAAAAAAGTGATAACTGAGCTTGTTATAGTTGTGGTTCAAGAAATTATTTTATAAAAGATTGCCCAGATTTAGCTAAAAAAGATAATATTCAGAATTAGAAGCAGAGTGGTAACGCTTCTCATGGTAGACCTCCTAGAAATTTGGGAAATATAAGCGGTAGTCAAAGAGAAACAAAAGACACAGCTATTAGATCTGAGGCTCATGCACCTGCCAGAGCCTATGCTATCTGAGCTAGTGAGGAAGCTTCATCGCCAGATGTGATTACGGTACATTTACTCTCTATGATACTTCTGTAATTGCTTTGATAGATCCAGGATTGACACATTCATATATATGCATGAACTTAGTGAACTGTAAGACTTTGCCTGCAGAGTCTACTGAATTTGTAATTAGAGTTTTGCACCCCCTAGGCAGATGTGTTTTGGTTCATAAAGTATGCAAGAATTGTTCATTAATGTTTTGAGACAATTGTTTTCCTGCTGATCTGATGTTATTACCTTTTGATGAGTTTGATATAATTCTAGGTATCGATTGGTTAACTTTGCATGATGCTGTGGTTGTGACAGCCCAAAATTGACCCTAGTCGGAATGTGGTTTCGGGACCACAAAACCGAGGCATAAAAATAATTTAAAATTTATTTTGATGCCTATAATATGTGTGTATTCATGTGTGACATTTTTGATGTTTCGATTTAGAGTTATAAAGGTAAATTTCACTAGAAAGGACCTAGTAGTAAACTTTGAAAGTATGATGGGAAGATGTGTGATGACTAGTTGATCATGCATGCAAAAATAAAGGATTTGCATGTCAAATTTCCCCAAAAGAAGCTTAGTGGCCGCCATGACATGGTTTATGGGCAAAGAAAACATGTTGAAACATGTTTTGTTAATGCATGATGTGTTAAATGATAAAAAACTAATGATGTTGGATGAGAAACAAAAAATCAAAAAAATTGCTCATCCTTTTCCCCCTTGTGCCGTGAGTGAAAGAAAAGAAAAGAAAAATTTGTTCATCCTTGTTCTTTCCTTTTGGCGAAATTACTAAGGAAGAAGGTAGGATTTTGCACCATCTTTTGGTTTAGAAGAGATCTAGAAGGAGATTTGGCTAAACTTGCATCAAGATTAAGGTATGTATGAGGTTGAATCATGAGATTCATGCATGTTTTAGTTGCTAACTTGATGTTCATGTTAGCCATGGTTCAAATCCTTGTTATGCCATGGAAATGGTATTTGGCCAAGGTTGTTATTGTGTTAAAGCCATTGCATGCTAAATGTGAAGCTTGCTAATGATGCATGCAATGATGGATTGTCTACTCTTGAAATTTCCTTGTAGCAATCTTGAGTAAGACATTGAGTTTTTTTGTTTAACCATGACCGAAGTTGAAAGGGAATGATTGTGATGTATTCGCCATGATGCATTCATGAGCATGGTTTATGCTTCTTGCATGTTAGTTAAAATTTGTGTTTTGGATGGTTATGGACACCTTGAAATTGACCTTGCACCTATATGTGTATATAGGTTTGCACATGATATTTTGATTAAGAAGAAAGTGATAAATATGTTTGTTTAAAGAAGAAATTTGTTGAAGAAGGTTGTGAGATTTGCATGTACATTCGGCCTAGTACATGTATAGTGTGAAAAACCTTGAAATTATTTTTGATTTTGTGTATTTATGACCATGTATAATCGGCCACATGAGTAATTTGAGCACTTGATGTTATGTTAAAATTCTTGAGCTTAAATATATGGATGTATGTATATGTGGCCATATAATGGCGTTTTGGTTCAAAGGTTGAATGATAAATTATAATAAAGTGAGATGATATTAGATGCGAATGTGATTGACTAGTAAACATTATTGATAGAAATATTGAATACTTCTAGTTGTATTCGTTAAGCTCAAGAGCAAAGGGAGCTAAATCCGATAAAGGGAAGGAAAAGTGATCGAATAGCCGTTGAAGCCGTTCGACAACATCCGAGGTAAGTCCTCAAGAAATGATCCTACTCGAATTATGTGAAATGAAATATGGATGTGTAATGAGTATTGATATATGTGTGTATGAGTATTTGAATGATACCCGGGCTAAGTCCCGAAGGCGATTATGCTAGTGATATGTTTGTGTTTGAGCCTTAGTAACGAAAATGAAACATGGATGTGTAATGACTATTGATGTAGGTGTGTGCATGAGTAATTGAATGATATCCGAGCTAAGTCCGAAGACATTTATGCTAGTAATTATATCCGGGTTAAGACCCGAAGGCATGCTAGTGACTACATCCGGGCTAAGACCCGAAGGCATTCGTGCAAGTTGTTAAATCCGGGCTAAGACCCGAAGGCATTCGTGCAAGTCGTTAAATCCGGGCTAAGACCCGAAGGCATTCGTGCACGTGGTTATATCCGGTTGTATTCCGAAGAAGCTTGGGCTGAAGGTGAGCGTTGGTTGCTGTAATAAATTTAATTAGTACGCTCGAAAAGCCCAAAGGATAAGGTATGTTTATATGTGCATTGGAAAAGTCGATACGTTTGAGTAACATTCGTTAAATCGACTAACGAATTTTCAGCCATTGAGTTGGTTGATATCTTGTGAAAGTATATAATGATGAAGTGTGAAGTAAGTATGATTATGTGTATGTGTATTAATGGAATGATTCATTTGGCTATGTGAATGTAATGCTTTAGTTAAAGCTGATTTTATTGCTTGAGACTTACTAAGCATAAAAATGCTTACCCCGTTGCTTTGGCTCTCTATTTTATGGATTTTGCTCGTTAGCGATCGGATTCGGGATCATTGAAGTCGAAGTCATCCACACTATCAAAGCCTCCATTTTGGTATAATTTTGGTTGAACTTTGAAATGGCATGTATAGGACTACCCTTGTTGGTTCAAATATGTTGTGATGTATATGTATGCGGCCATGCGAAAATGGCTCGTAAAAGTGAAGTACTGAACTTAGACCATTTGTGGTTTGTATATATATATATGGTGTCATGATGTGATTATGGATTGGAAATGGGAGTGTTGGTCACATGATCAGCCATTGGAATGGTTAAAAATGATCATATGTGAACCTATGTATGGCAAGACTAGTTGGTTCATGGAGACTACAAAATAGGTAAGACCTACCTTAAAAACAGATGCTGCCAGCTGCAGTGACGTGAATGTGAAAAATCACCAAAATTTGTAGGGATGGTATTAACTAGTGAAAGAAGTATGAAATCAAACCTTGATGAATCTACTTTCATATGAAAGTAACGAAACGGTCATAGGAACAGTATACTAAGAGATATTAAAGTTCTCGTGAGACAGGGCCAGAACGGTTTCTGGGTCCCCTGTCACGACTTTGAAAATTTACCATAAATTATCCAGAAAGAATTAGAAGTCATACCTTGTATTTGCAGATTTCATTTTGAGTCTAGTTTCATTAGGAACAAACGGCACCAGTATTAAAGCCCTGTACAGAGAGATATTCAAGTTGTAACGCGCGAAGGTCAGAGCAGTCGACCCCTGTAACATGGTTGACTTTAACTAATAAACTGTACCAATTGGCCCGACCAAAAATTCTAGAAATAAATCCAGGAATGGATACATGAGTCTAAATTCAGGGAAAATTTACGGAATCAGTTTCCGAGTTGTGAAACTCAAGATATGCTTTTTAAGGCGACAGTGACGCAGATTTCCAGCTTGTCTGGAAATGTCAAATTGGTCGGTGCAATATGTGGATTTGGCTCGTTAACCCCTCGCGTCCGACACCGGCGACGGTCTCGGGTTCGGGGTGTTACAGTGGTGAACTACAAACTGAAAACTATTGATTTGAGATGCAAGAATGATGAAATAGTTAGAACTGAATCTAGTGATTTGAATGGATTGCCTGCTGTAATATCTTCGATGAAAGATTGAAGTATTGTGAGAAAGGGTTGTGAAGCTTATTTTGCATATGTGATTGATTCGAGAGTGTCAGAAAAGAAAGTTGAATCAGTGCTTGTTGTGTGTAAGTTCCCTGATGTATTTCCTGAAGAACTTCCAGGATTACCTCCGGTTAGAGAGGTAGAATTTGGTATTGAATTGGTACCTGGTACTACTCCTATTTCAATAGCTCCATATAGAATGGCTCCGACGGAGTTAAAAGAATTAAAGTTTCAGTTGCAAGAGTTGGCCGATAGAGGATTTACCGGACCAAGTTTCTCACCTTGGGGTGCTCCAGTTCTATTTGGGAAAAAAAGATGGTACGATGAGAATGTGTATCGATTATCATCAGTTGAATAAAGTGGCTATCAAGAATAAATATCCTCTACCCGGAATTGATTATTTGTTTGATCAATTGAAAGGAGCTGTTGCGTTTTCGAAAATAGATTTGAGATCAGGTTATTATCAGTTGCGAGTGAAAGATTCAGATATTCCAAAAACTGCTTTCAGAACGAGGTACGACCACTATGAATTCTTAGTTATACCTTTCGGATTGACTAATGCACCTGCTATCTTTATGATTTGATGAATAGAATTTTCAGACTGTATTTAGTTCAATTTGTTTTTGAATTTATTAATGACATATTGATTTATTCACGTGATGAATTCGAACATGCTGAGCATTTGAGATTAGAGCTACATATTCTGCGAGATAAGCAGCTGTATGCAAAGTTCAGTAAATGTGAATTTTGTTTGAGAGAAGTGAGTCTTCTAGGTCATATTGTATCAGCATCTGGCATCCAGGTTGGTTCGAGCAAAATGTCAACTATTTTAGATTAGAAACCTCAGAGGAATGTTTCTGAAGTTTGCAGTTTTCTGAGACTAGCTGGTTATTATAGAAGATTCGTGAAAGGTTTTTTGATGATTGTGACTTCGTTAACAAAACCGCTACAGAAAGATGTGAAGTTTGAGTGGTCTGAAAAGTGTCATAACAGCTTTGATCAGTGAAGACTTTGGTGACTAAAGCTCCAGTATTGGTAACCCAAATCTGGTAAAGAATTTGTGATCTATAGTGATGCTTATTGATTGGTCTAGGATGTGTTTTGATGCAAGAAGGGAAAGTCATTGCTTACGCTTCAAGATAGTTGAAGCCGCACGAAAAGAACTATCCAACACACGATCTTGAGTTAGCTGCGATTGTGTTTGCCATAAAGATTTGGCGCAATTACTTGTTGGGTGAAAAGTGTCACGTATACTCTGATCATAACACATATACTCTGATCATAAGACTTTGAAGTATTTGATGACTCAGAAAGACCTGAATCTACGATAGAGAAGATGGTTAGAACTACTAAAAGACTATGAACTTGTCATTGATTATCAATCGGGAAAAACAAATGTTGTTGCTGATGCCTTGAGTCGAAAATTGTTGTTTTCTTTGCATACAATGAATACTCGTTTGGTTTTATCAGATGATGGTTTAGTTTTAGCTGAATTAAAAGCAAGACCTTTGTTCTTACAACAAGTTATCGAAGTTCAGAAGATTGATAATGAGATTTTAGCTAAACGAGCTCAGTGCGACGTAGAGTCTAATTCAGAATTCAAACTTGACAAAGATGATTGCTTGAGATTTCGAGATCAAATTTATGTTCCAAGAAATACATATTTAATTCAAATGATTCTGAGTGAAGCTCACAGTAGTTGTTTATCTGTGCATCCGGGTAGTACGAAAATGTATAATGATCTGAAACAGCATTATTGGTGGTCCGGAATGAAAAGAGATATCTCTGAATTTGTTCCTAAATGTTTGATCTATCAGCAAGTTAAAGAAGAACATCAGATGCCATCAGGATTGTTATAACCTATTATGTTTCCAGAGTGAAAATAGGATCGAGTGACCATAGACTTTGTTTCGGGATTGCCCCTATCTCCGAGAAAGAAAGATGCAATTTGGGTTGTTGTCGATTGTTTGATGAAATCAGCTCATTTTATTCCGGTTCGATCCGATTACTCACTTGATAAATTATTTGAGTTATATATTTCTGATATTGTGAGATTTCATGGTGTGCCATTGTTTATAGTGTTAGACAGAGATCCGAGATTCACATCAGAATTCTGGAAGAAGTTCAAAGATGCTCTGGGTACTAAATTGCACTTCAGTACTACTTTTCATCGCAAACGAACGGTCAATCCGAGCGGATTATTCAGATACTCGAGGATATGTTGAGATGTTGTAATCTTGAGTTTGAAGGTACATGGGAACAATATCTACCTTTGATTGAATTTGCTTATAATAACAGTTTTCAGTCCGGCATTAAAATGGCACCCTGCAAAGCTTTATATGGTCACAAATGTCGTACACCTTTGTATTGGACTGAGCTCAGAGAAAATAAGATTCATGAGGTTGATTTGATAAAAGAAATTGAACAGAAAGTGAAAGTGATCCGAGATAGTTGGAAAGCAGCTTTTGATCGTCAGAAATCATATGCAGATTTGAAAAGAAAAAACATTGAGTTTGAGATCGGCAATAAAGTGTTTTTGAATGTCTCCTTTGAAGAAAGTGCTTTGGTTAGGTAGAAAAGGCAAATTGAGTCCAAGGTTCAACGGGCCTATGAGATTATCAAGCGTATTGGGTTGATAGCATATAGATTGTTGTTGCCACCAGAGTTAGAAAAGATTCATAATGTGTTTCATGTATCCATGCTTCGACGATACAGATTGATCCTTCGCATGTGATTCCTCTGCCTAAAATATAGATTCAGACTGATATGACTTACGAAAAAAGCCAATCCGTATTTTAGCTCGCGAGGTTAAAGAGCTGCGAAAGAAGAAAATTTCGTTAGTTAAAGTGATGTGGTAGGGACATTGTATTGAAGAGGACACGTGGGAGCCTGAAGATACTATGAGACAATTATATCCGAATCTATTCAATGGTAAGATTTTCGAAGACGATAATCCCTAAAGGTGGAGAATTGTAACAGTCCAATTTTGACCCTAGTCAAAATAGTGGTTTCGGGACCATAAATCTGAGTTAGAAAACTATTTTAATATTATTTTTCGTGCCTATTATAAGTGAATTGACATGTGTGAAAATCTCGTGTGAAAATTTAACTGTTTGTGTGCTTAATTTGCAAAAAAGGACATAATCGCGTAAAATGTAAAAGCTATGTGCTTGATGTAAAAGCCATTCCAGAATCGCTTCTATCTTTTGAGGGTCCACCTTGATCCCTTCAGCAGAGACAACATGCCCCAAGAAAGTTACCTCTCTCAACCAGAACTCATACTTACTGAATTTCGCATAAAGCTCCTTCTCCCTCAGCACTTGCAGTACAATACGAAGATGCTCATCATGCTTCTCCTCAGTTTCAGAATAAACCAGAATATCTTCGATAAAGACTACCACGAATCGGTACAAGTATGGCTAGAACACTCGTTTCATCAGATCCATAAATGCCGCAGGTGTGTTCGTTAACCCAAATGGCATAACCAAGAACTCATAATGGCCATATCGAGTTCTGAATGTCGTCTTGTGAATATCCACCTCCTTAACCCTCAACTGATGATACCCGGATCGAAGGTCAATCTTGGAAAATACTGAAGCTCCTCTATGTTGGTCGAATAAATCATCGATTCTCGATAGTGGGTACTTGTTCTTAATCGTCAGTTTGTTCAACTGTCGATAATCGATGCACATATTTTTCATCTTGGTTCTGCTCTTCATCAGTACTCTACTGATTGATTTTCTCCTTTCCCTTTACTCCCTTCGCAGTCATTCTTTCCCTTGCTCTATTTTGTGTTGGCTGAATACCCTTTTTTACCCTCTCCCAAACTCTTTCGGTTTTAGCCTTGGTTTTGATTGATTTTCTCATTTTTCATGCCTTATTGTAACAGCCCGATTTAGGGCCAAAATGGAACAGTGGTTTTGAAACCACGAATTCGAGGTTGAAAAAAAATTATTTTGATTTAGTTTTAGTGTTTATATTATGATTGCATAATTGTGTGAAAATTTCGTTGCGAAATTTTATCGATTGGGTGTTTAATTTGACATTTAGGACAAAATTGAAATAGGTGAAAAATGTGTGTGTTCTAGTTCATAAAGTACTTGATTGAAATGGGGGTTTTAAGTAGGGGTCCTTAAATGGCAATTAGACCATTATACTTTATATGGAAAAAAATTTGGAAATGGATGGAATTTTTAGAAAGTTTAGTAGTAAGGGTATTTTGGTCATTTGTATATTAAATGAAATAAAATGGGAAAAATAACACAAAAATGTGTTTATCATCATTTAAGCTTGGCCAAAACTTACATGTTCTCCATAGCTAGGGTTTTTCCAAGCTTTCAAGCTCAATAGTAAGTGCATTCAAGCCCCGTTTTTAATGTTCTTTACATTTTTGAAATCCTCGTAGCTCGGTCTACCTATTTCTACCATTATTTCGAGTTAGGGTTTATGTTTAAAAATTTACCCATGAATGATATACATGTATTTTGATGTTTGATGGTATAATATGAATGTTTGAAGTTAGAAGAACGATCTTTTCTAAGCAATTTTTAGCAAAAATGAGCAAAACGGCATAATCGGTAAAAATACATATTGTTCATAACTATGTGTTAGAGTGAGAATTTGATGTTGTCATAGAAGAGAACAATGTTCAGCATGTCATAAAACATAAGAATAAGGGCTGAAATTAAATTTCCAAGCCTAGGGGAAAAATCATAATTTTGTAAAAGCTAGGGGGCAAAAATGTAATTTTTCTATAATGTGATTTTTGGATTGAAATAAATAGTATGAGTGTTAAATGAGCTAAATGCATTTTTATAGATCAAGAAAGGCATGGAATCAACCTCGAATGTGGGAAAGAAAAGATTTTGGACTAAATTGCAAAATTCCTATATTTTGCACCAAGGTAAGTTTGTATGTAAATAATACATTAACTTTATTTACATTCTTATATTTCAGCCTATTATATATATTTTAGTTGATTTTGAAGCATGAATAGACTATTGAAAGAATGGAAATAAGTAATAGAGAGAGAAATCTCAGTTGATTATTCGGAAAGATTGAATAATATAGAGGGAATGTACCTACGTCACATGTATGTTGCTGAGTCCACATCATGTGTACAAGAGAGCTACGAGATACTATGTAGTAGCTAGGTCACATGTGTGATACGGGATGTATCCCATACAGACAAGAGAGCTACGGAAGAGATAAATGTAGCTAGGTTGCATGTGTGATCCCAAGTGCAGGACACCATGTAGACAAGAGAGTTACGAGATAAACTGGCTAGGTCACATGGGTGGTAGTAAGTGTTCACCATGTGTACAAGAGGGCCAAATTATATGAAATATGATGGGTGGAGCTGTGTGCTGAAACCACCAAATATCGAGAATTGATCCGAAGTGTTCAACGGGATGATTTTACGGTGACATTGTAATCATGGACCTATACTTGTAATGTATGAAATGTGGTGAAAATGAATTGTGATATGCATGCCAAATGAGGTTAATACAAAGAAAGTGTGAAAGAGTGAATTTACAATAATACTGTTTTGGACAGTCGCAGTGACGTGAATTTGAAAAATCACCAAAAATAATAGGAATTTAATTAGTGGCTGAATGAGATATTAAATTAAATCTTAATGAGTCTATTCTCATGTAAGAGAAACAGAGCGAGTAAAGGAACTCTATACTTTGAGATATTTATATTTGTGTGTGACTTGTTCAGAATGACTATGTGATGCCCTGTTCTGACTTTGATAAATCATTAAAAATTGTACACAAATAATTACGAAATATAATTTATATTCCTAGATTCCTTATTAAGTCTAGTTTTAAATGAAACAAATTTCATGGCTATTTGACTTTTTTAATTGGAGAAAATCAATTCGTAGTGAATAGAGGTCAGATCCGTCGAGCTGTATAACAGGGGAAACTTTAACTAATAAACTGTACTAATTGACTGGGCCAAAAATTCTAGAAAAATATTAGTAAGAAGTAATATGAGTCTAGTTTTAGGAAAATTTTTTGGATTATAATTTTCAGTTTTGTAACTCGATTTATGATTTATTTAGTGAACATGACGCAGGAGAGACAGCTTGATCAAAGTGGAGTAAATAGTGAAATTAAAAGTATATACACTTGAGTTATTGTGTAAACATATTAGATTCTTTAATTATTATTTATATACTTACTTACTAAGCTATAAGCTTACTTTCTTTTCTCTATTTTGTCTTATAGTGTCGTCCATCTTGAATAGGAGTTAAGGATCGTTGAAGATCTGCCCGCACTATCAATACTTTTGGGTATTTGAACTAAACATTTTGAATTATGGTAGGTATAGTAGGCTTCGTTATTTTGTTACGTGTCATAATTGCCTAGGTTTAAAATATTGGTTACTGATGTTGACCAATTATTTTGTACAAAGCCATTGAAGTTGGCTAATATTGTTCAAGACATATGTTATAATGATACATTATCTAATTGGATGACATATTTCTATCTCGATTTTGTTTAATGGTATGTGTTATGTTCTGGTAATACTTCGTATCCTCTTTCATTGTTGAACAACGGTAAGGGGCCTTACACTTAGTGGTATCAGAGCTATGGTTTAGTCAATTCTCGGACTAATATAGTGTGTGTAAAAGTCTAGCTATACATGCCATAAATATATTGTGATAGTGTGGTGACTCTTGTTTATTCTAAACTATGTTTTGTTTTAATATAGTAATGGATCGTGACGGAACTGCGGCTGATGATGCTGCTAGTAATGCGTCGGCTCCCGCACAAGGGACCGCGCCTGTAGAAAGTAGACCTGAGACATTGAGACAGGGAGATGAGGCTCGGGATGCCTTTCTCCGAATGATGAACAATTGGTATACTGAGTTTATTCGAGCAAACCCAAATGCTCAACCTCCTCCACCCCCTCCCATACCTAAGACGCTTCTCGTAGCTACTCAAGGCATAGATTCGATAAGAATGAACAAGCCTTCAGTTGACAAGATTCGAAAACAAGGGGCCGAAGAGTTCAGAGCAAAGATCGACGATGATCCTGAGAAAGCGGAGTTCTGGCTTGAAAATTCTATCCGTGTATTTGATGAGCTCTCATGTACACCCGAGGAGTGCTTAAACTATGCTGTATCACTTTTGAGAGATTCGACCTACCATTGGTGGAAGACTTTGGTAGCAGTGGTGTCAAAAGAAAGGGTTACTTGGGATTTCTTCCAAGAAGAATTCAAAAAGAAATACATAAGTCAGCAATTTATTGATCAAAAGCAGAAGGAGTTACTTGAATTGAAGCAGGGCAAGATGTCTGTGGCAGAGTATGCCCAGGAATGTGTGTCCACCGAGGCTATTATGTGCAAAAGATTTGATGATGGACTTAATGAGGATATTAAAGTGCTTGTGGGAATTCTAGAGCTGAAAGAATTTGTAGTATTGGTTGATCGAGCTCTTAAAGTCGAAGAATTAAATAAAGAAAGAAGAAAAGCTGCCATTGAGGCCTGAGATGCCAGAAAGTGGCCGATACGCAAGTCATTTCAATCTCAATCAAAGAGGTCCAAAGAGATAAACCCTCGAATGACAGTTTCAGTTGGTGATTAACACAGAGATCGTGGTAGGGCATATTCGGGGTTTAAAGCTCAAGCTACTTCAGTGGAAAGTGTGGGTAATGTGCGGTCTAGAAAGCCCGAATGTTAGCAATGTGGCAGGGAACATTTTGGTGAGTGTTGGGGAAATGAGCGAGCTTGTTTCAGGTGTGGTTCTCGCGAGCATTTTATCAGAGACTGTCTGGAGAAAGTTAAAGAAGAAAAATTTTAGAGTACTAGACAGAGTACTACTGCTACCAGAGGTAGACCACCGAGAATTACTGGAAGTGGAGCTAGCAGTAAAACTGTAATGAAAGATTCAGCGGCGAGATCAGAAGCTAGAGCACCTGCTAGAGCTTATGCTATACGTGCCCGAAAGGATGCATCATCTCCCGATGTGATTACTGGTACATTTTCTCTCTATGATACTATTGTTATTGCATTGATTGATCCCAGGTCTACTCATTCCTATATTTTTATAAATTTAGTATCTAATAAGAAGTTGCCTGTTGAGTTTACCGAGTTTACGATTAAAGTGTCGAACCCCTTAGGCCAATATGTGCTAGTTGATAAGGTTTGCAAGAATTGCCCATAATGATTCAAGGTCACTGTTTTCCAGCTAATCTGATGCTGTTACCATTTGATGAGTTTGATGTTATTTTGGGAATGGACTGGTTGACATTGTATGATGCCAAGGTAGATTGTAAACAGAAAACAATAGAGTTGAAATGTGAAAATGGTGAAATTCTGTGGGTTGAAACAGATGAATCAAATAAATTGCCTATGGTGATTTCGCACATGTCTGCACAAAAATACATGAGGAAAGGGTGTGAAGCTTATCTGGCCTATGTAATTAATACTGAGCTGTCTGAATTGAAGCTTGAATCAGTACCGATAGTCTATGAATTTCCAGATGTATTTCTAGAGGAATTGCCTGGATTGCCTCCGAACAGAGAGATAGAGTTTGCCATTGATTTGTTGTCGGGGACTGCACCGATCTCGATTGCTCCATATAGAATGACTCTAACTGGGTTAAAAGAATTGAAGGCTCAGTTGCAAGAGTTAACAGACAAGGGATTTGTGAGACTGAGTTTCTCTCCCTGGGGTGCTCCTGTATTGTTTGTAAAGAAGAAGGATGGCTCAATGAGGCTTTGCTTTGATTACCGTCAGCTCAATAAGGTGACTATAAAGAACAAGTACCCATTGCCGACCCGTCAGCTCAACAGTGTTTTCAAAGATCAATTTGAGGTCTGGTTACTACTAGTTGAGAGTTAAAGAGTCGGATGTACCGAAAACGGCCTTTAGGACAAGGTATGGACATTATGAGTTCCTTGTGATGCCTTTCGGCTTAACAAATGCTCCAACTATATTTATGGACTTGGTGAACAAAATCTTTCGGCCATATTTGGATAAGTTTGTAGTAGTGTTCTTAGATGACATTCTAATTTATTCTCGGGATGAGTCTAAGCACGCCGAATACTTGAAAACCATATTGCAGATCTTGAGAGAAAAGAAGCTGTTTGTTAAGTTTAGTAAAAGTGAGTTATAGCTTCGTGAAGTCAGATTTTTGGGATATATAGTCTCAAGTGATGGTTTCGGGTGGATCCAAGCAAAATTTCCACGATCGTTGATTTGAAACTGCCAAAGAATGTATCCGAGGTTAGAAGCTTTTTAGGCTTGGCCGGGTATTATAGACGTTTTGTCGATGGATTTTCGATGATTGCCTCTCCTATGACTAAGTTGTTGCAAAAGAATGTTAAGTTTGAATGGACTGATAAATGTCAACAAAGTTTTGAAAAGCTGAAAGCACGATTGACTGAAGCACCAATTTTAGTATAGCCCGAGCTAGGGAAGGAGTTCATAATTTATA
Source organism: Gossypium arboreum (assembly GCF_025698485.1). Classification (NCBI taxonomy): domain Eukaryota; kingdom Viridiplantae; phylum Streptophyta; class Magnoliopsida; order Malvales; family Malvaceae; genus Gossypium; species Gossypium arboreum. Next base: position 30,915,013 of record NC_069078.1, read on the forward strand.
GTGATGCATCATTGACAGGCCTTGGATGTGTGCTGATGCAAGAGGGTAAAGTGGTAGCTTATGCCTCAAGACAGTTAAAACCGAATGAGAAGAACTATCCTACACATGATTTGGAATTGGCCGCTATTGTCTTTGCCTTGAAGATTTGCGACATTATTTGTATGGTGAAAATGCCGAATTTTTACTAATCACAAAAGCTTGAAGTATTTGATGAATCAAAAGGATTTGAATCTGCGACAGCGGAGGTGGCTTGAATTATTGATGGATTATGAGCTAGTGATGGATTATCATCTGGGAAAAGCGAATGTAGTTGCTGACGCCTTGAGCAGGAAATCTCTTTTTACTTTGAGAGCCATGAATACGAGGTTAGCATTGTCTGATGATGGGTCAATATTGGCAGAGATGAGGGTTAAACCATTATTTCTCTAGCTAATTTGTGATGCTCAAAAGAATGATAGTGAGTTACGAACCAAGAGAACTCAATGCGAATTGGGTTACGACTCAGATTTTTGAGTTGGACCGGATGACTGTTTGATGTTTCGAGACAGGATATGTGTACCAAAAAATGATGAATTGATTTAGAAAGTATTACATGAGGCGCACAGTGGCTGTTTTTTGGTTCACCCTGGTAGCACAAAAATGTATAATGATTTAAAGAAGTTGTATTGGTGGCGAGGTATGAAAAGGGACATTTCTGAATTTGTAACCAAGTGTTTGATCTGTCAACAAGTAAAAGCTGAGCATCAAGTGCCTTTAGGATTACTCCAACCGGTAATGGTACCTGAGTGGAAATGGGATAGGATTACCATGGATTTTGTAACTGGTTTGCCTCTGACTCCTAAAAAGAAGGATGCTATCTGGGTAGTCGTTGATAGGTTAACAAAGTCGGCTAACTTTATACCGGTACGTATCGATTACTTACTTGATAAATTAGCTGAATTATATATTTCTGAAATTGTGAGGTTGCACGGGGTACCTATGTTTATAATATCAGATAGAGATCCGAGGTTTACCTCGAGATTCTGGAAAAAGTTACAAGAAGCTTTGGGTATAAAATTGAATTTTAGTACCGCGTTTCATCCACAAACAGATAGTCAGTCAGAAAGAGTAATCCAGGTACTCGAAGATATGCTTAGATGTTATGTTTTAGAATTTGAAGGCAATTGGGAGAAATATCTATCTTTGGCTGAATTTGCCTACAATAACAGTTTTCAGTCAAGTATACAGATGGCACCGCACGAAGCCTTGTATGGTCACAAGTGTCAGACTCCTTTATATTAGACCGAACTTAGTGAGAAACAGATTCACGGAGTTGATTTAGTTAAAGAAACCAAACAAAAAGTAAAAATAATTCGTGATTGCTTGAAAGCTACTTCAGATCGACAAAAGTCATATGCGGATTTAAAAAAAAAAGAGATTGAATTTTAGGTGGGTGATAAAGTGTTCTTGAAGGTGTCACCATGGAAGAAGATTCTGAGATTTAGCCGAAAAGGCAAGTTGAGTCCGCGTTTTATTGGGCCATACGAGATTATTGAGAGGATTGGACCAGTGGCATATCGATTGGCATTACCGGCAGAATTAGAAAGAATTCGTAACGTGTTTCATGTATCAATGTTGAGATGTTATCGTTCTGATCCTTCACATGTGATTTCTCCAACAGAAATTGAGATTCGATCGAACTTGACCTATGATGAGGAACCGATTAAGATTTTGGCTTGAGAAGTAAAACAGTTGAGAAAGAAAAGTATAGCTTTAGTGAAAGTGTTATGGCAAAGACATGGAGTAGAAGAACCTACGTGGGAACCGGAGGAAGCCATGAGAAAACGAACCCAAATCTCTTTACCGGTAAGATTTTCAGGCACAAAAATCCCTAAAGGGGGGAGAGTTGTAATAACCCGATTTAGGGCCAAAACGGAACAGTGGTTTTGAAACCACGAATTTGAGGTTGAAAAAAAATTATTTTGATTTAGTTTTAGTGTTTATATTATGATTGCATAATTGTGTAAAAATTTCGTTGCAAAATTTTATTGATTGGGTGTTTAATTTGACATTTAGGACTAAATTGGAATAGGTGAAAAATGTGTGTGTTCTAGTTCATAAAGTACTTGATTGAAATGGTGGTTTTAAGTAGAGGTCCTTAAATGGAATTAGACCATTATACTTTATATGGAAAAAAATTTGGATATGGATGGAATTTTTACAAAGTTTAGTAGTAAGAGCATTTTGATCATTTGTAAATGGGAAAAATAACACAAAAATGTGTTCATCTTCATTTAAGCTTGGCCAAAACTTACATGTTCTCCATAGCTAGTGTTTTTCCAAGCTTTCAAGCTCAATAGTAAGTGCATTCAAGCCCCGTTTTTAATGTTCTTTACATTTTTGAAATCCTCGTAGCTCGGTCTACCTATTTCTACCATTATTTCGAATTAGGGTTTATGTTTAAAAATTTACCCATGAATGATATGCATGTATTTTGATGTTTTATGGTAGAATATGAATGTTTGAAGTTAGGAGAACTATCTTTTCTAAGCAATTTTTAGCAAAAACGAGCAAAACGGCATAAACGGTAAAAATACATATTGTTCATAACTATGTGTTAGAGTGAGAATTTGATGTTGTCATAGAAGAGAAAAATGTTCAGCGTGTCATAAAACACAAGAATAAGGGCTGAAATTAAATTTCTGAGCCTAGGGACAAAATCATAATTTTGTAAAAGTTAGGGGGCAAAAATGTACTTTTTCCATAATGTGATTTTTGGATTGAAATAAATAGTATGAGTGTTAAATGAGCTAAATGTGTTGTTATAGATCAAGAAGGGCGTGGAATCGACCTCGAACGGGGGAAAGAAAAGATTTTAGACTAAATTGCAAAATTCCCATATTCTGCACCAAGGTAAGTTTGTATGTAAATAATACATTAACTTCATTTACATTCTTATATTATAGCCTATTATATATATTTTAGCTGACTTTGATACATAAATCGACTATTGAAAGAATGAAAATAAGTAATAAAGAGAGAAATCCCGGTTGAACATTCGGAAAGATTGAATAATATAGAGGGAATGTAGCTAGGTCACATGTATGGTGCTGAGTGCACATCATGTGTATAAGAGAGCTACGAGATACTATGTAGTAGCTAGGTCACAAGTGTGATACGGGATGTATCCCATGTAGACAAGAGAGCTACGGGAGAGATAAATGTAGCTAGGTCGCATGTGTGATCCAAAGTGAAGGACACCATGTAGACAAGAGAGCTACGAAATAAGTTGGCTAGGTCACATGGGTGGTACTAAGTGTTCACCATGTGTGCAAGCGAGCCGAATTAGATGAAATATGATGGGTGGAGCTGTGTGCTGAAACCACCAAGTATCGAGAATTGATTCGAAGTGTTCAACGGGATGATTTTACGGTGACATTGTAATCGTGGACCTATACTTGTGATGTATGAAATGTGGTGAAAATGAATTGTGATATGCATGCTAAATGAGGTTAGTACAAAGAAAGTGTGAAAGAGTGAATTTTACAATAATACTGTTTTGGACAGTCGCAGTGACGTGAATTTGAAAAATCACAAAAAATAGTAGGAATTTAAATAGAGGCTGAATGAGATTTTAAATTAAATCTTAATGAGTATATTCTCATGTAAGAGAAACAGAGCGAGTAAAGGAACTCTATATTTTGAGATATTTATATTTTTGTGTGACTTATTTAGAATGACTATGTGATCCCCTGTTCTGACTTTGATAGATCATTAAAAATTGTACACAAATAATTAAGAAATATAATTTATATTCCTAGAAACCTTATTGAGTCTAGTTTTAAATGAAACAAATTTCATGGTTATTAGACTTTTTTACTGGGAGAAAATCAATTCGTAATGAACAGAGATCAGATCCGTCGAGCTGTATCACAGGGAAAACTTTAACTAATAAACTGTGTTAATTGGCTGGGCCAAAAATTCTAGAAAAATATTATAAGAAGTAATATGAGTCTAGTTTCAGGAAAATTTTGCGGATTTAAATTTTGAGTTTTGTAACTCGAGTTATGATTTATTTAGTGAACATGACACAGGAGAGACAGCTTGATCAAAGTGGAGTAAATAGTGAAATTAAAAGTATATACACTTGAGTTATTGTATAAACATATTAGATTCTTTAATTATTATTTATATACTTACTTACTAAGCTATAAGCTTAGTTTCTTTTCTCTATTTTGTCTTATAGTGTCGTCCATCTTGCACAGGAGTTAAGGATCATTGAAGATCTGCCCTCACTATCAATACTTTTGGGTATTTGAACTAAACATTTTGAATTATGGCATGTATAGTAGGCTTCGTTATTTTGTTACGTGTCATAATTGCCTAGGTTTAAAATATTGGTTACAGTATTTGACCAATTATTTTGTACAAAGCCATTGAAGTTGGCTAATATTGTTCAAGACATATGTTATAATGATACATTATCTAATTGGATGACATATTTCTATCTCAGTTTTGTTTAATGGTATGTGATATGTTCTGGTAATACTTCGTACCCTGTTTCAGTGTTGAACACGGGTAAGGGGTGTTGCACTTATTCTCTTCATTTTTGTGTTAAGTTTGACAACTGTTCTCTAAAAAATTGGTGAAAGCATTCAACTTCTTCTTGTTCTCTCTCTACTCTTTCAACTTTATCAAGTCTCCCCTCTCTTACACTCTTGGTGCCGAATACTTCTTTTTCTGTTATTTTTGAATCTCCCCTCCTCTCTCATATTGTGGTGCTTCTTTTGATTCCTATAATTTCTCGACTAGTAAAGGAGTTGCAAGTGATACTGAAGCAGTCAAAACCTTTCCCTCATTACTCGATCCAAGGTAACTCTGGTTACAGTTGTTGTGTTCAACTAGGGTATGTTGGCTTACATTTCTTGGTGTTGGCCGAATGCTACTTTCGCTATTCTGGGGTTGTGCGTTTTCTATAAATTAGAATATGTTGATTCAACCCATGAGTTTAACCAATCGTAATTAATGGATTTCGCTGCTAACGCAGATATTCGGCAATGAGCGTGATCAACCTTCGTCATTGGTTTAAACGGGCTAAACTACACACATTCAAACAAGGCAAGTATCAAATATGATTTTAGAATAAGTTTTTTAAAAAAGGGTGTTTAACCCTAGTGATTAAAGGGCTGACAGAGTGTCTTAATTGATTATAGGTTTGGTGCTTTTGGGCTTCTACGCGTTTTTGCAAACAGGTGTGTAATCACAGTGCCACAATATTAAATCGACAAAAGCCAAAATAGGTGACCGTCGACGCTACACAAGAGTGCGCTCGCTCGTGTGGTAATCTGAATGCATAGGCATGAGCGTGTGATCGTAGAGGCCACCATGAGCAATTTCATGGCTTAGGCCGTTTTGGGCCATGATGGGTCAAAATGGGTTGCATGGGCCCCATGGGCTCGCGGACCCCACACGAGTAAACCACACGAATGTTTGGAGAATATTGAGCCATGCTGTGTAGTTCACATGGCCAAGGCCATTTTTGGGCTAAGTGAGCCACACGGGCGTGTGGGCCCATATAGGCCAGCATTATGGGCCTTGGGCGACTTTCACTGTTTGATTGTTAAGGTTGCACGAGTCACCCAAGACGACTGTGAACCTAATGTTGGGCCGGTAAGTATACCTAGACCCCAAGTTGATAAATGACTGTTATACCCCTATGAGGTAAAATGACTATTATGCCCTTATAAGAGGTATGACTAATTGAGCATGCCATTTCATATATGTTGCATACATGCATGATATTATGATATGTTGCATACATGCATGATATTATGATATGTTGCATGGGGATAGGTTTATTATGATTGGAGGAAGTGTATGGTACTGGCAGCTCTGCTGCAAATACTATTAGTGCCGTAACCGGTGTTATTTTGGATTGTAAGGATGGGTGGGTTGACTTTTTCCCCACATGGAGTGTAGGGCTAGACGAAGTGGAGTGTTGAGGCTGGCTGGGTAGGATTTCTGATTGTATATTTGTACTGTTACTGTTACTAAAATGGGCTAAAGCCCACACTGATACTGATACTGTAATAGCCTAAGGCTCTAACCGGAACTAAACTGTTACTAGTATGGGCTTAGGCCCAGACTACTTTTGTCTACTGCATGATTGACTATATGATTAAGGGATTTGTAACACCCCTTACCCGTATCTGAGGCCGGGCTAAGGTACGAGGCGTTACCAGACAAACATACAAACATTAAACTAAAATACGAGCCATAAAATTTTATTCATATTTCAAAGCGTTCAATCTATTACACATAGTCCCTTATTTGAGTCTACGGAGCCCAAAACATACTTTAGAAAGGGTTTGGGACTAAATCGAGAACTTACGAAAATCTTGGAAATTTCATGCTTTAAGGCTCCACACGCCCGTGTCCCAAAGTCGTGTTCCATACACGGCTGAGACACATGGTCGTGTCTCTGCCTGTGTGGAATATACCTAGGCTATTTTCCAAGCTTTGGTCAACCTTGATCTCTTACACACTTATACAAAATCAAAATCATATAACATGGTATTCATTTAATGATTATAAATCCTCAATTAAACCACAAACATAGCATTTGTATGTCATCATACATGTGTCTCTCATACTCATTTTACCTTGTTTATTATAGTACCACTTATACATTTATACCAAGATTATCATCTTACCAAATATCTTTAGCTTAATCATCAAGCATTCATATTTAAAGCTAGATCATATCTTTATAAAATACCACGATTCAAATGTGCAGAATAACATGTTTGCCTGAAACATTTCAATTCAATTCCATACCCAACAAGCGTTACATTGAGACTAGTCATATATATATATATACATGTCATGATACATAACATTCTCTTTTTGTTTTCTTATAAACACATATCATTTATTTCATTATATCTGTGACAGCCCAAAATAGACCCTAGCCGGAATGTGGTTTCGGGACCACAAAACCGAGGCATAACAATAATTTAAAATTTATTTCGATGCCTATAATATGTGTGTATCCATGTATGACATTTTTTTGATGATTGATTTAGTGTTATAAAGGTGAATTCCACTAGAAAGGACTTAGTAGTGAACTTTGAAAATACGATAGGGAAAGGGGTGATGACTAATTAAAGCATGCATGCAAAATAATGGACTTGCATGTCAAATTCCCCCTTTTTACAAGTAATGGCCGGCCATGACAAAGAGATATGGGTTAAACATGTCATGAAACATGTTTTGTTGGGCATTAGGGAGAAATAGTAAACAAATAAGCATGGGTAAGAAAAGAATGAAAAAAAAATGTGTGTGAGAGAGTAGCATACCCCATTGCCGTGCAACCAAGAAGAGAAAACAAAAAAAAATTTGTTCATGCTTGCTCTCTCCCTTTTTGGCCGAAAATACTAAGAGGAAGAAGGGATTTTTGCTTCATTTCCTTTGTTTAGAAGAGATCTAGAAGGTGATTTGGCTAAATTTGCATCAAGATTAAGGTATGTATGAGGTTGTGTTGGGAGTTTCATGCATGTTTTGGTTGCTAACTTGATGTGCATGTTAGCCATGGCTCAAATCTTTGTTATGCCATGGAAATGGTATTTGGCCAAAGTTGTTATAGTGATAAAGCCATTGCATGCTAAGTGTGAAGCTTGATGATGATGCATGCAAAGATGGATTGTCTACTCTTGAGTAAGACTATGAGTTTTCTCTTTGTTTTATTATGATTGAAGTTGAAAAGGAGCATGATTGTCATATTCGGCCATGATGCATTCTTGAGCATGATTCATGCTTTTTGCATGTTAGTTAAAAATTTGTGTTTTGGATGGCTATGGACACCTTGAAAATTCGCCATGCTCATATATGCATATATATGATTGCACATTATGTTTGGTTATGAACTAAGTGATGAATATATTGGTTTAAAGAAGAAAATGTGGAAGAATGCTTGTGAAATTGCAAGCACAATTCGGCCTAGCACACATATAAGTGCTTGATGCTATATTATAAGTTTTGGGCCACAATGTGCAAAGCATTAATTAGTAAATTGCATGCTGTTTTTGTGAGGTATTAAGTGCAAAATTGAACTCAACATGTACATGAATATTCGCCTTGGGTAGCCTATTGAAGGCCTTAGCATTTCCTTGATGCTCAAATAAATTGTATTGAATTTGCTTGATGTAGTATAAAATGTGCATGACCATTGTGTATTCAAGCTAAAGAGTGGCCATATGACCATTTAAAATCCTTGTCATATTCGCCATAAGCAAGCACAATGAGGTTTTAATAAATTGAATTTGTTTGAATTAGCTCAAGAGCTAAGAGGGCCACAATTGGACAAGGGGAAGGAAAAGGTGATCGAATAGCCGAAAAAGCCGTTCGACAACATCCGAGGTAAGTCCTCAAGAAGTGACCTTACTTGAATTATGTGAGATGAAGTATGGATGTGTATGATTATTGATTTATGTGTGTGTATGAGAAATTGAATGATACCCGGGCTAAGTCCCGAAGGCGAATATGCTTGTGACTATAATTGCGTTTGAGCCTTAGTAACTAAAATGAATTATGTATGTCCAATGATAATTGATGTATGTGTTCATGGGAAATTGAATGATATCCGGCTAAATCCAAGACAATTATGCTGAAATTATATCCGGTTAAGACCAAGGCAATTGTGCTAGTGGCTATATCCTGCTAAGACCAAGGCATTCGTATGAAGTTATTCTATCCGGGCTAAGACCAAGGCATTTGTGCACGTGATTATATCCGTTATATTCCAAAGAATCTTGGGCTGGAGGTGAGTGTTGGTTGCTGTAATGAATTCAATCAGTACACTCGAAAAGCCCAAAGGATAAGGTACGTTATATGTGCATTGGAAAGTCGACATGTTTGAGCAACATTCGCTCAATCGACTAATGAATTTCAGTTATTGAATTGATTGATACTTTGTGAAATTATATAATGATGAAGTGTGAAGTAAGAATGTGTATAAATGAAATGATGCATTTGGCTATGTGAATGTATTGCTGTAATTAGAGTTGATTATATTCCTTGAGACTTACTAAGCATAAAAATGCTTACCCGCTGCTTTGGCTCTCGGTTTTTGTTAGATTTCGCTCAAGCAATCGGATTTGGGATCGTTGAAGTCGAAGTCATCCACACTATCAAGCCTCCATTTTGGTATAAATTTTTGGTTGAACTTGAGATGGCATGTATAGGACTACCTCATGTTTGTTGAATATGTTGTAATGTAAGTATGTACGGCCATGCGAAAATGGCTTGAAAAGGGAAGCATGAACTTAGACTAATTGTGGTTTGTATATATATATTTGGTGTCATGATGTGGCTATGGCTTGGAATTAGAATGTTGGTCATATGATCAGCCATTGGTATGGTTAAAATGATCATATATGAACCTATGTATGGCAAGACTAGTTGATTCATGGAGACTACCAAATAGGTAAGCCCTACCTTAAAAACAGATGCTGCCAGCTGCAGTGGCGTGAATGTGAAAAATCACCAAAATTCATAGGAATGGAATTAAATAGTGAATAAGCTATTTAAATGAACCTTGATGAGTCTATTTTCTTATGGAAGAAACGAAATGGTCATAGGAGTTACAGGTTAAGAGATATTAAAGCTATTGTGAGACAGGGCCAGAATGGTTTCTGGGTTCCCTGTCGCAACTTTAAAATTCACTATAAATTATCCAAAAGAATTAGGAGACATACCTTATATTTACAGATTCCATTTTGAGTCTAGTTTCATTAGAAACAAACGGCACCAGCATTAAAGCCCTGTACAGAGAGATATTCAAGTTATACCGCGCGAAGGTCAGAGCAGTCGATCCCTGTAACATGGGTGACTTTAACTAATAAACTGTACCAATTGGCCCGACCAAAATTCTAGAAATAAATCCATGGATGGATATATGAGTCTAAATTCAGGGAAAATTTACGAAATCAGTTTCCGAGTTTTGAAACTCGAGATATGATTTTTAAGGCGACAGTGACGCAGTTTTTCCAGCCTGACTGGAAATATCCAATGGATGGGCAAAACAAGTGAACTTGGCTTGCTAACCCCTCGTGTCCGACACCGGCGATGGTCTCGGGTTCGGGGTGTTACAATTTTATTGGTATCAAAGCCACGGTTTAGTCGATTCTAGGACTACCGTGATGTGTTTGGGATCTAGCTATACATGCCATTAAATGATGTATCGATAGTGTGGTGATTTCTGACAATTTGACTTTGTGTTTGTTTATAGCAATGGATCCCGATCCCAACCGAGCGATAGCTGATGATGTGGAGAGTGTGGCGCTGCTCCCGCGCAAGGGACAGCGCCAAGGACTCTCAACCTATGGCCAGCAATCCTAATGACGAGGCTAGGCAAGCCTTTTATAGTGTGATGAACGAATGGTTTAATCAATACATTCGAACCAACACGGTTGTTCCACAACCTCCATTCCCGACAAATGCAACCCCGCCCTACAATACCTCCGTTGACTGACCAAATAAGGTCAAGTAAGCCCCAATCGATAGGATTCAAAACATGGGGCCACTGAATTTAAGGCTACGGATGATGATGATGCCGAAGCGAGCTGAATTTTGGTTAGATAACACTATCCGGTGCTTGATGAGCTATCCTGACACCCGATGAGTGCTTAAAGTGTACCATCTCCTTGCTACGCGAGTCCGCCTACTATTGGTGGAGTACTCGACTTCGTGGTGCCTAGAGAGCAAGTGATTTGGGAATTCTTTCAAACCGAGTTCGGAAAAAGTATATCGATCGAGATTCATCGACCAAAAGCGGAGGAATTTCTTGATCTTAAGCAAGGTTCTATGTCCGTTACCGACTACGAACAAAAGTTTGTGAGGCTTAGCCGATCTGCGAGAATGCATTTCGTCCGGGCTATTATGTGTAAACGCTTGAGGATGGGCTGAATGATGATATAAGGATGTTTGTTGGCATTCTCGAGATACGAGAGTTCGTAGTACTTGTTGAGCGAGCTTGTAAAGTCAAGAGCTTAGAAAGGAGAAACAAAAGCTGATGTGGGAACCGGAGAATTCGAAAGAGGTCCTCGGAAAGTCTTTTCAACAAGCATCGAAGAGATTTCGAGATGATGCGAGCCGGTCTAGAGCGCTTCCGCTTTTCTAGACGAGGATGCGATCGACCCCGTGACCACGCGAGTCACCTCGATCACGGTGGTGGAAATGATCGCCGAGAGAGGGCGGAGTGTCCACATTGTGGCAAATGGCATTCGGGGAGCTGTTGGTTTCGTGATCGCTCCTGCTATAAGTGTGGATCGGCCGACCACTTTATGAAGGATTGCCCGAGGATGCATGAACAGAATGTAAGTCAGAGTGCAAACCCGGTGCTACCACCGCCGAGGTAGGCCACCTAGAAATATGGGCAACGTCGGTGGCGGTCGAGAGGATCTAGAGATGCTACCATCGATCCGAGGCTCGTGCTCTGCTAGGACTTATGCCATACGCCGCACGCGAGGATGCTGCCTCTCCAGATGTTATTACCGGTACTTTCACTCTTTTCAATACAAATGTGATTGCTTTGATTGACCCTGGTTCTACTCATTCATATATATGTGAAACCTTAGCATCCAGTAAGACTTTGCCCATTGAGTCTCTCGAGTTTGTAATTCGTGTCAAACCCTTGGGTCATTACGTGCTTGTCAACAAAGTGTGCAAGAAAAGTCCCCTAGTGTTCCGAGGTTCTTGTTTTCCGGCGGACTTGATGCTTTTGCCGTTCGATGAGTTCGATGTTATTCTTGGTTTGGATTGGTTGACCATGCACGATGCGGTTGTAAATTGCAAGAGCAAGACTATCGATTTGAGGTGCGCGAATAATGAAATAATTCGGGTTGAGTCCACGGACTTAAAAGGGTTGCCACCGTAATATCGCCGATGTTGGCCCGTAAATATGTAAGAAAAGGGTGCGGCGTACCTTGCGTCGTGCTTTCGATGACAAGGAATCGAGAAGAAACCCGAATCTGTGCCCGTGGTTTGTGAATACCGGATGTTTTCCCGAAGAATTGCCGGTTTACCACTGCTCGGGAAATAGAATTTGGCATCGAATTGGTACCTGGTACCACTCCAATTTCGATAGCTCCGTATCGTATGGCACCAACGGAATTAAAGGAGTTGAAAGCTCAGTTGCAAGAATTGGTGGATAGAGGTTTTGCTCGCCCGAGTTTTTCGCCTTGGGGTGCGCCGGTGTTGTTCGTGAAGAAGAAGGATGGAACCATGCGATCGTGCATCGACTATCGTCGCCTTAATAAAGCGACGATAAAGAACAAATATCCGCTGCCACGTATTGACGACTTGTTCGATCAATCAAGGGAGCCTCGGTGTTCTCGAAAATAGATTTGAGATCGGGCTACTATCAATTGCGAATCCGAGATTCTGGACGTGCCCAAGACCGCCTTCGAACGAGATATGGTCACTATGAGTTCCTAGTGATGCCGCTTTGGGCTCACTAATGCCCTGCGATATTTATGGATTTAATGAATCGGATCTTTAGACCATATTTGGATCGATTCGTAGTCGTGTTCATTGATGACATCTTGGTCTATTCAAGAAATGAGACCGAACATGATGAACACTGCGGTTAGTGCTTTGCAAATTTTACGGACAAGCAATTATATGCTAAGTTCAAGCAAGTGTGAGTTACGTTAAGAGAGGTTAGCTTCTTGGGTCATGTGGTATCTGCAGACGGTATTCGAGTCGAATTCAATAAAATTTCAGCCATACTTAATTGGAAGCCTCCGAGAAATATTACCGAGGTTCGAGTTTTTGGGGCTTGCCGGTTATTACCGACGATTTGTAAAGGCTTCTCAACGATAGCCACGCCGATGACGGTTACTCCAAAAGGACGTTAAGTTCGAATGGATGAGAAATGCCAAAAAGTTTCGATCAATGAAAACTTATTTGATGAAGCCCCAATTCTAGTGCAACCCGAGTCCGCAAGGAGTTTGTCATCTATAGCGACGCCTCTCTACTTGGGTTAGGTTGCGATTAATGCAAGAAGGTCGAGTTGTGGCCTATCGTCGAGGCAATTAAAGCCACATGAGAAAATTTATCGACTCATGATCTCGAGTTGGCGCCATCGTATTCGCCTTAAAGATTTGGCGACATTACTTATTTGGTGAAAGGTGCCATGTATACTCGGATCACAAAAGTCTCAAATATTTGATGACCCAAAGAGACTTAAATCTGCGACAAAGACGTTGGCTCGAGCCGTTAAAGGATTATGAGTGATCATTGACTATCACCCGGAAAGGCGAACGTGGTTGCGGATGCCTTGAGTCGTAAATCGTTATTCACTTTACGAGCGATGAATGTGCACTTGTCTGTCCGATCCGACAGTGTGTTAGTGGCTGAATTGGAAGCCAAACCATTATTGACACACCAAATTCAAGAAGCTCAGAAAGTCGACGATGAGTTGGTAGCAAAAGCGGCTGCGTGTGTTCGAACAAGGACTCGGAGTTTCAAATCGACGATGACGATTGTGTGAGGTTCAAAAGTCGTCTGTGTGTCCCAAAGAATTCGGAACTCATTTCGATAATTTTGAATGAAGCCCATTGTAGCCGAATGGCAATCCACCCGGGGAGTACGAAGATGTACAATGATTTGAAACATCGGTTTTGGTGGCATGGTATGAAGCGAGACATCTCCGACTTTGTTTCGAGATGTTTAATATGTCAACAAGTGAAAGCGGAACATCAGGTGCCTTCAGGATTACTTCAGCCAATCACGATACCCGAGTGGAAATGGGATCGAGTCACAATGGACTTTGTATCCGGACTGCCATTGTCAGCAAGTAAGAAGGATGCGGTTTGGGCCTTCAGGATTACTTCAGCCAATCACGATACCCGAGTGGAAATGGGATCGAGTCACAATGGACTTTGTATCCGGACCGCCATTGTCGACAAGTAAGAAGGATGCGGTTTGGGCCGTGGTAGATCGATTGACTAAGTCGGCCCACTTTATCCCCAGACGTCTGATTTTCAATGGACAAACTAGCCGAATTGTACGTTTCTCGATTGTGAGATTACACGGGTGCCTATTTCCATCGTGTCGATAGAGATCCGAGATTTACCTCGCGATTTTGGAAAAAGTTGCAAGACGCTTTGGGTACCAAGTTGCATTTCAAAGACCGCCTTTCACCCCAAACAGATGGTCAATCCGAGCGGATAATTCGGATACTTGAGGATATGTTAAGATGTTGCGTCCTCGAGTTTAGTGGTTCATGGGAACGGTATTTGCCATTGATTGAATTCGCTTACAACAACAACTTTCAATCAAGTATTAAGATGGCACCTCACGAGGCCTTGTACGGTCGTAAATGCCGTACACCATTGTTTTGGACCGAGCTCGGTGAAAGCAAGATTTTCGGGTGGATTTGATTAGGGATGCTGAATGAAAAGTGAAAGTAATCCGTGAAAGTCTCAAGATAGCCTCCGATCGTCGAAGTCGACGCGGATCTAAAGCGTAAGGATATCGAGTATCGTGGGTGATAAAGTGTTTCTCAAGGTATCGCCTTGGAAAAAGATACTCGTGTTCTACCGTAAGGGCAAGTTGAGCCCGAGGTTCATTGGGCCATATGAGATATCAGAGCGAGTCGGTCCAGTGGCATATCGCTTGATTTTGCCCCCTGAACTCAAAAAGGTTCACGATGTCTTTCACGTTTCGATGCTTCGACGCTATAGATCCGATCCATCGCACGTGATTAGTCCATCAGAAATTGAAATTCAAGCTAATATGAGTTATGAGGAAGAACCGGTTCGTATCCTATCACGAGAAGTGAAAGAGTTGCGAAACAAGCGAGTTCCGCTAGTGAAAGTGTTATGGCTCAAGCACGGATAGAAGAAGCTACTTGGGAGACCGAGAACTCTATGAAAGAGCGATATCCAAACCTATTTACGGTAAGATTTTCGGGGACGAAAATTTCTTAAGAGGGGAGAGTTGTGACACCAAAATAGACCCTAGCCGGAATGTGGTTTCGGGACCACAAAACCGAGGCATAACAATAATTTAAAATTTATTTCGATGCCTATAATATGTGTGTATTCATGTATGACATTTTTTGATGATTGATTTAGTGTTATAAAGGTGAATTCCACTAGAAAGGACTTAGTAGTGAACTTTGAAAATACGATAGGAAAGGGGTGATGACTAATTAAAGCATGCATGCAAAATAATGGACTTGCATGTCAAATTCCCCCTTTTTACAAGTAATGGCCGGCCATGACAAAGAGATATGGGTTAAACATGTCATGAAACATGTTTTGTTGGGCATTAGGGAGAAATAGTAAACAAATAAGCATGGGTAAGAAAAGAATGAAAAAAAATGTGTGTGAGAGAGTAGCATACCCCATTGCCGTGCAACCAAGAAGAGAAAAACAAAAAAAAAATTTGTTCATGCTTGCTCTCTCCCTTTTTGGCCGAAAATACTAAGAGGAAGAAGGGATTTTTGCTTCATTTCCTTTGTTTAGAAGAGATCTAGAAGGTGATTTGGCTAAATTTGCATCAAGATTAAGGTATGTATGAGGTTGTGTTGGGAGTTTCATGCATGTTTTGGTTGCTAACTTGATGTGCATGTTAGCCATGGCTCAAATCTTTGGTATGCCATGGAAATGGTATTTGGCCAAAGTTGTTATAGTGATAAAGCCATTGCATGCTAAGTGTGAAGCTTGATGATGATGCATGCAAAGATGGATTGTCTACTCTTGAGTAAGACTATGAGTTTTCTCTTTGTTTTATTATGATTGAAGTTGAAAAGGAGCATGATTGTCATATTCGGCCATGATGCATTCTTGAGCATGATTCATGCTTTTGCATGTTAGTTAAAATTTGTGTTTTGGATGGCTATGGACACCTTGAAAATTCGGCCATGCTCATATATGCATATATATGATTGCACATTATGTTTGGTTATGAACTAAGTGATGAATATATTGGTTTAACGAAGAAAATGTGGAAGAATGCTTGTGAAATTGCAAGCACAATTCGCCTAGCACACATATAAGTGCTTGATGCTATATTATAAGTTTTGGGCCACAATGTGCAAAGCATTAATTAGTAAATTGCATGCTGTTTTTGTGAGGTATTAAGTGCAAAATTGACCTCAACATGTACATGAATATTCGCCTTGGGTAGCCTATTGAAGGCCTTAGCATTTCCTTGATGCTCAAATAAATTGTATTGAATTTGCTTGATGTAGTATAAAATGTGCATGACCATTGTGTATTCAAGCTAAAGAGTGGCTATATGACCATTTAAAATCCTAGTCATATTCGGCCATAAGCAAGCACAATGAGGTTTTAATAAATTGAATTTGTTTGAATTAGCTCAAGAGCTAAGAGGGCCACAATTGGACAAGGGGAAGGAAAAGGTGATCGAATAGCCGAAAAAGCCGTTCGACAACATCCGAGGTAAGTCCTCAAGAAGTGACCTTACTTGAATTATGTGAGATGAAGTATGGATGTGTATGATTATTGATTTATGTGTGTGTATGAGAAATTGAATGATACCCGGGCTAAGTCCCGAAGGCGAATATGCTTGTGACTATAATTGCGTTTGAGCCTTAGTAACGAAAATGAATTATGTATGTCCAATGATAATTGATGTATGTGTTCATGGGAAATTGAATGATATCCGGCTAAATCAAGACAATTATGCTGGAAATTATATCCGGTTAAGACCAAGGCAATTGTGCTAGTGGCTATATCCGGCTAAGACCAAGGCATTCGTGCGAGTTATTCTATCCGGGCTAAGACCAAGGCATTTGTGCACGTGATTATATCCGGTTATATTCAAGAATCTTGGGCTGGAGGTGAGTGTTGGTTGCTGTAATGAATTCAATCAGTACACTCGAAAAGCCCAAAGGATAAGGTACGTTATATGTGCATTGGAAAGTCGACATGTTTGAGCAACATTCGCTCAATCGACTAATGAATTTCAGTTATTGAATTGATTGATACTTTGTGAAATTATATAATGATGAAGTGTGAAGTAAGAATGTGTATAAATGAAATGATGCATTTGGCTATGTGAATGTATTGCTGTAATTAGAGTTGATTATATTCCTTGAGACTTACTAAGCATAAAAATGCTTACCCGTTGCTTTGGCTCTCGGTTTTTGTTAGATTTCGTCAAGCAATCGGATTTGGGATCGTTGAAGTCAAGTCATCCACACTATCAAGCCTCCATTTTGGTATAAATTTTGGTTGAACTTGAGATGGCATGTATAGGACTACCTCATGTTTGTTGAATATGTTGTAATGTAAGTATGTACGGCCATGCTAAAATGGCTTGAAAAGGGAAGCATGAACTTAGACTAATTGTGGTTTGTATATATATATTTGGTGTCATGATGTGGCTATGGCTTGGAATTAGGAATGTTGGTCATATGATCAGCCATTGGTATGGTTAAAATGATCATATATGAACCTATGTATGGCAAGACTAGTTGATTCATGGAGACTACCAAATAGGTAAGCCCTACCTTAAAAACAGACGCTGCCAGCTGCAGTGGCGTGAATGTGAAAAATCACCAAAATTCATAGGAATGGAATTAAATAGTGAATAAGCTATGTAAATGAACCTTGATGAGTCTATTTTCTTATGGAAGAAACGAAATGGTCATAGGAGTTACAGGTTAAGAGATATTAAAGCTATTGTGAGACAGGGCCAGAATGGTTTCTGGGTTCCCTGTCGCAACTTTAAAAATTCACTATAAATTATCCAAAAAGAATTAGGAGACATACCTTATATTTACAGATTCCATTTTGAGTCTAGTTTCATTAGAAACAAACGGCACCAGCATTAAAGCCCTGTACAGAGAGATATTCAAGTTATACCGCGCGAAGGTCAGAGCAGTCGATCCCTGTAACATGGGTGACTTTAACTAATAAACTGTACCAATTGGCCCGACCAAAAATTCTAGAAATAAATCCATGGATGGATATATGAGTCTAAATTCAGGGAAAATTTACGAAATCAGTTTCTGAGTTTTGAAACTCGAGATATGATTTTTAAGGCGACAGTGACGCAGTTTTTCCAGCCTGACTGGAAATATCCAATGGATGGGCAAAACAAGTGAACTTGGCTTGCTAACCCCTCGTGTCCGACACCGGCGATGGTCTCGGGTTCGGGGTGTTACAATATCAATATTTCATATACCATAGTTTCCATGTATTCCACATATATTTATTTTCCTCCTCCTCCTCTCCATTCCACATCCTTAATGTATATAGCATTCTTGTAAGTACGATTTCACAATTTACTAATAAATGTTCACATCAAACTATCCACACGAGTCATAGTCACTTAATTATTTATAATTTGAGCTACAAAGCTCCAAATTAAGATCCGTAAATTTTCCCTGAAACTAGACTCACATATCGTTCCACCATAAACTTTTCATAATTTTTGGTTTAGCCAATTAGTACAGTTTATTCATTAAAATTTCCCCTGTTTCACTTTCTGACAGTTCTGACCTCTCTTCACTAAAAAATAATTATCTCACAGTATAGAACTCGGATAATGCTCTTGTTGATTTATCTTGAAAATAGACTCATTATGGATTTTAAAAATATAATTTTGAGACTCTAATTATTTTTCTCCAAATTTTTGTGATTTTCCAAAGTCAGAACAAGGGATCACGTAATCATTCTGAATCAGTCTCACAAAAACATAAATATATCAAAATTTTTCTTTGTATGTTTCTTTTATATGAAAATAGACTCGTTAAGATTTAATTTGATATCTCATTCAGTCTCTGATTCAATTTATACTATTTTTGGTGATTTTTTGAAATCACGTCACTGCTACTGTCCAAAACAGTTTTATTGCTAATTCACTCTTTCACACTTTCTTTGTATTAACCTCATTTTAACATACATATCACAAATCATTTTCACCACATTTCATACATCACAAGTATAGGCCCATGATCACAAGGTCACCATAAAATCATCCTCATGTATAACTTACTTGTTTATAACCTTACCACATCCTGGTCACTTAATGAACACATCATTCACATAACCAAGTTCCCGCAATTATTCATCACAAAACTCACAAAGCAATACATAGAGAGTCTCCGTTGAACACTTGGATCAATCCTCGATACTTGGTGGTTTCAGCACATAGCTCCACCCATCATATAGTTCGGCTCTCTTGTACACATGGTGAACACTTAGTACCACCCATGTGACCTAGCCAGCTTATCTCGTAGCTCTCTTGTCTACATGGTGTCCTTCACTTGGAACCACGCATGCACCTAGCTACATATATCCCGTAGCTCTATTGTCTACATGGTGTACACATAGTATCACCCATGCGACCTAGCTACATCATAATGTCTTGTAGCTCTCTTGTACACATGATGTGCACTCAGCACTATACATGTGAACTAGCTACATACCATCTGTATCATCCAATCTTTCCAAGGTTCAACCGGATTTCTCTCTTTTTCCAACAATTTCACCAATCAAGTAATTATCCACAAACATATTTCCAATATTTTTATAAAATATCATAATACAAGTAATAGTGATGTATTACTTACATATAAACTTACATCTCATTTAATATCAACATAATAACATTAAATTACACATTGTCTTATTAAAAATCATATGAACTTACATTTTCCCATAATATCCATAATCATAGAAATCACATTTATGTATGATAATTCAATGCACTTCATGTACCATAGACATATTTTAAATCAATTCATAAACTTGGCACCATAATCATTTAATTTAACATAATTCAATTAATTCACTAAATTTAACTTTCAAATATAAATTACAGCATTATTGTTGTATTATTATCATACCAACTTACATACTTTCAACATCTAGGAGATCATAGTAAATATATCAATTTTACATTGAAACATGCATAAATTAATGCTTATTATACATATGAACTTACCTTGATATTAAAACGGCCATTTTACCAACTTTCCCAATTTTTAATTTTTCTCTCATTTTAGGTTCAAATCTCATTTTCCGGGATCTAAAACATTATATTTTACTTATTTAATTAATATACTATTCAAAACAGTCCTTAACTCAAACTTTGGAAAAATTACAATTTTGCCCCTAAACTTTTGCATATTTACACTTTTGCCCCTAGGCTTGGAATTAAACTTCATCCCTTATTCTTATGTTTTATGACATGATGATCACTTTCCCCTTCTATGGCAACATCAAATTCTCACTCTAACATATACTTATGACTATTAGGTATTTTTACCGATTAAGTCCTTTTGCTCATTTTCACTTAAAACCGAGTAGCACAAGTTGTCTAACATAACTTAAAACCTCATATTGTATCATAAAACACCAGAATACACAAATTTTACCTATGGGTATTTTTCCAAATATGAACCCTAGGTTGAATTATTGCTAGCATAAGCTAAATCAAGTTACCGGGACTCTAAAAACGTAAAGAACTTGAAAAACGGGGTTAGAACGGACTTACAATTGAGCTTGGGAAGCTTGAAAACCCTATACATGGAGTCTCCCTTGGTATACACGTCCATGGTGAAGAAGATGAGCAAAATTGACTTTTAATTTTGTATTTTAATTCATTTTACCCCTGAATGACCAAAATACCCTTACTACTAAACTTTCCAAAAATTCCATCCATGTCCAATTTTTGTCCATAACTTAGAAATTGGTCAAATTGATATTTAAGACCTCCTAATTAATATTTCAAATCAATTTCATACTAGAAGCTTCTAGAATGCAAGTTTTGCAACTTATTCAATTTAGTCCCTAACTTCGAATAAAGCACTTTATGCATAGAATTTCTTCACGAAATTTTCACACAATCATGCAATCATATCATAGACCTCAAAATAATCATAAAATAATTATTTATATCTCAAATTTTGTGGTCCTAAATCCTCTGTTCCAACTAGACCCAATTTTGGGCTATTACAGGATTAGACACTGAGTTTCGTAAACTCACCCTTCTGTTTATCTGCGTAGGTAATCCCCAGTCTTATGCGGGTCGGTGCTGCGAGGGACTCAAAGGTGGCCACACAACTACATGGACTTCCTTATTAGATTTTAAATTATAAATATTTAAATCTGGGTATCTTTTTATGTAATAAGGCCTCTATAAACTTTTAATTTTTAATTTGGGCTTTTAATTATTTTGATTTATAACTGTTGGCAGTAGGATAAGATGCGGTTTTTCAAAAGATAAATGTTTTCCACAAGTACCAAGAGTACGTAATTGTTTAAGAGCTTCCGCAAAAAACAACATTTTCAAAATTAAAGACGTTTTAACATGAGTAACCTTCGATAACCGACATGTTTTAAAATTATCATTAAGAACACACAACAAAGGTAAATATGGAAAAAAAAAGGGTTTTCTTTCGATATCACGCTTTGCGAAAAATAGTTTGATGTGACATCGTCAAATTCGACCATAACGTCTAGACTGAGTTTGGGGTGATACATTTAGTGGTATCAGAGCCAGGTTGCAAAACTCGACTTTGGATTTGGGTTTTTCTAAAAATGTGAAATTTCTAAAAATAACTATTTCAAATGGTTCGAAAGTATTTTGAAAAGCTATTTCTGAATGTGTAGTCTACAGAGTCTCCGATGCCGATCCTGTAAGTCTCTGAAACTACTGTTTGTTTGAATTGAAATTGTAGGCAATAGACTGTGTTGAAATACTCTGTTTAGGGTAACCTAAAACTGTAGTAAGATTGCGATCTACGAAAACAAAACTCTGAATTACTGATAATATCTTCTATAAAATATCTTGTAATAAACACTGGAACTGTAAACTGATGCATAAAATTAATAAAACAGATAAAACAAAAATCGGTAATGACCACTAGAGATACTCGTGGAAGGGATACAAGAGGCCGCGGCGGAGGCCATGGAGGTGCTCAGGCTGGGTCTTAGTCATCGGGCCATATGCCTAACGTTGAAGCTAGAGAGGCACCGACTTCACCTATAACTAAGACTGGGTCTCACGATCATGCGACAGGGGATGACGCACTGTCCCAAGCTATATTGTGAATTCTGGAGAGGGTCGCTGGGCCCAATACTGGTACTGTGGGCCATGGGTCAGTTACGAAACGACTTTGGTCTAATGGTGCTGAGATTTTTAGGGTATTGCTAGAGTTGCCCCTAATGTGGCTAAATATTGGATTGAGGCCACAGAGAGGATCATGGACAACCTCGACTGCACCCCCGAGCAGAAACTAAAAGGTGCAGTGTCATTGTTGTGAGATGAAGCCTATTAGTGGTGGCTTACAGTTAAAGAGGGTACTCAGCCCAACTGGTTGACCTAGAATTCTTCAAGACTGCTTTCCAGGAAATGTATGTGGGCACTAGTTACGTGGATGCCTGGAGGAGAAAGTTTCTAAATTTGACTTAGGGGGATAAATTAGTGGCTGAATATGAGGCAGAATTTTTACGATTAAGCTGCTATGCACATGGGATGGTGGCAACTCAATATGAAAGCTTTGTTTGTTTTGAGGACGGCCTCAAGGATAGTCTGAGGGTTTTGATAGCTTCACAAAGGGAGTGAGATTTTGCTACATTAATGGATAAAGTGAAGATCACTGAGGATGTGAAGCGCACTGAGCGCCAAAACCGTGAGAAGGTAAGAGGTAAGAACAAGAGGGATTTAGAGCCCTCAAGTTCTTTCCTGAAGCCTAAGAAAAATGCTAAATTTTATGGGCCAATCAGAGTTGGAACCCCTGTTACTGTTACTGGAATGCAGCCCTGTGCAGATTGTGGGAGTCGCTATGAGGGCGAGTGCTGAAAAAGGATTAGGGCATGTTTGAGGTGTAAATCATTGGAGCACCGTATTAGAGATTGTCCACGGAGGCCCGATCAAATGCGAGTTACTAGTATGGGTACTGTTCAGCCACCGAGGAGTGTTCAGTAGCCATTGAGAGGCTATGGTCAGGCTAGAAGTGGTAATGGTACGGGTCGTGGACAGAGGGCACCGGGTAGAGGTGCTGGTTATACTAAGGTAAGGTGGCCAGCTCTGGTTTATGCTACACGTCACCGAGAGGATAGAGATGCCCTAGATGTTATCACGGGTACATTCTTTATCTATAATGTACCTTATGCTGCACTGATTGATGTTGGATCTACGCATTCATATATAGCATGTACTGTGTCTGACACTTTGGGTATAATAGTTGAAAGCACTATGAGTGAGGTGACTGTGTTGAGTCCCTTAGGGCAGTTAGTGAGAGTAAATAAATTGTTTAGAGATTTACCTTTGGAGGTACAAGGAACTATCTTTTTGGCAGACTTGATAGAACTCCATTTAGGAGAATTCGATTTAATACTGGGTATGGACTGGCTAGTTAAACATCAAGTGAACTTGGATTGTACTACTAAACGGATGGTATTGAAAACTGCGGAGGGTGACGAGGTAGTTGTAATTGGGGAGGTCAGAATTATTTGTCAAATGTGATTTCCATACTAAGGGCCTAGAAATTGGTTCGTAAGGGTTGTGAGGCGTATTTAGCCTACATCGGTGTCTCTGAGTCTAAGGTTTCGTCTGTTAAAGATATTAGAACAGTTAAGGACTTTTCAGATGTTTTTCGGAAGAGCTACCTGGGTTACCTCCAAACTGTGAGGTTGAGCTTGGGATTGAGCTCCTACCTGGTTTAGCTCTGGTGTCCATCGCCCCTTATAGAATGGCACTGAAAGAGCTTGTGGAGCTTAAAGCTCAAATTTAAGAGTTACTGGATCGAGGGTTCATCTGACCTAGTGTGTCGCCATGGGAAGCACTGATTTTATTTGTGAAAAAGAAGGACGGATCCATGCATATCTGCATCGATTATCGACAACTGAATAAATTGATTATTAAGAACAAGTACCCCATACCAAGGATAGACGATCTATTCGACCAGTTCCGAGGAGCTTAAGTTTTCTCTAAGATTGATCTCCGGTCGGGGTACCATCAACTAAGGTTCAAGGAGACAGATGTTTACAAGACTGCATTTAGGACTAGTTGTGGACATTACGAGTTCCTAGTGATGCCGTTTGGACTGATGAACTGAGTGTTCCAGCCCTATCTAGATTTGTTCGTAGTGGTGTTTATAGATGACATCCTGGTGTATTCGAGAACTGAAGATGAACACGATGCACATCTCTGAGTTGTTCTGCATATTTTGAGGGAGAAACAATTGTATGCCAAGTTTAGTAAGTGTGAGTTCTAGTTAAGAGAGGTAACATTTCTGGGTCATGTGGTATTTGCTGAAGGGATTAGGATTTATCCTCAGAAAATTGAAGCTATTTTGGATTGGAAGCTGCTTAAGACGGTATCTAAGATTCAAAGTTTTCTGGGTACAAGGGTTTTCATTGATTGCTACACCTCTGACTAAGTTGTTGTATAAAGGGTTGTCGTTTGACTGGACTGATAAGCAGCAAGAGAGTTTTGAGAAGCTTAAGAAGGTTTTGACTGAGGCCCCTGTCTTGATACAGCTAGAGTCTGGGAAAACTTCACTGTTTACGACAATGCATCATATGTTGGGTTAGGATGTGTGTTGATGCAAGACGGTAAGGTGGTTGCATATGCATCTCGCCAACTTAAGACTCATGAGGCGAATTATCCAACGCATAGCTTGGAGTTGGCCACAGTAGTATTCGCACTGAAAATTTGGAGGCATAATCTGTATGGGGAGAAGTGTATCATTTACACTAATCATAAGAGCCTCAAGTATCTCCTTACTCAGAAGGAGCTGAATCTTAGGCACCGTAGATGGATTGAGCTACTAAAAGGCTATCACTGTTCGATTGAATACCATCCTGGTAAGGCCAATATGGTGGCCGACGCACTGAGTCGTAGGGCTATGACTGATCTGAGGGCGATGTTTGCTCGTCTTAGTTTATTCGATGATGGTAGCTTGTTGGTTAAGCTCTAAGTTAAACTAACGTGGATTGAGAAAATTAAGGGTAAACAGTTAGAGGATGAGTCGCTAGGTCTTCGGTTCCGACAGATTCAGAGTGGAGAGATATTAGATTTTGGACTAAATAGCGAAGGGGTACTGTGACATCCCTAATTTGACCCTAGTCGGCAAGTGGTGTCGGGACCATTAAACCGAGTCTTATAAGTAATTAAAAGTTATATTCTATGTTTATGATGTTAGCAAATGCATGTGTGAAAGTTGCATGCATTAATTTGATCATTTCTATGTGAATTTATTTAGATGGACTTATATGAAACATTGTTAAAAGGTGATAGGCCAATCTTCAATGGTCTAATAGTATATGCATGCAAAAGAATGGTTTTGCATGTCAATTTACCCAAAGAGAAGGAAGTGGCCGGCCATGGTGATGAAGATGGGCAAAAGAAAACATGTCTTAAACATGTTTTGCTAGTGGTGGATGTTAGAAATAATAAAATAAGAGCATGGGTAAAGAAATGAAAAAAAATGAGTGTGGATGCTTCCCCTCCCTTGTGCCGTACATGAGAGAAACAAAAACAAAGAAAGAAAAAATTTTTGTTCATCTATTTTCACTCTCCTTTTGGCCGAAAATACTAAGGATAAGGAAGAAGTTTTGCTTCATACTTGGTTTGGAAGAGGATTAGGAAGAGGTTGGCTATACTTGCATCAAGAGTAAGGTATGTTTGAGGTTGTGCCATGAGATTCATGCATGTTTTTGGTTGCTAGATTGATGTTCTTGTTAGCCCATGGTTCAAATCTTTGTTATGTCATGGGAATGAAATTCGGCCAAAGTGAATATGGTGACAAAGCCATTGCATGCTAAGTGTGAAGCTTGATGATGATGCATGCAATGATGGATTGTCTACTCTTGAAATTTCTTTGTAGCCATCTTGAGTAAGACTTTGAGTTTTCTTTTTGTTTAACCATGATTGAAGTTGGAAGGGGCATGATTGTGATGTATTTGGCCATGATGCATTCATGAGCATGGTTCATGCTTCTTGCATGTTAGTTAAAATTTGTGTTTTGGATGGCTATGGACACCTTGAAATTCGGCCATGCACATATATGTATATATATGCTTGCACATGATGTTTTGGTTATGAAGTAAGTGATGAATATGTTTGTTTAAAGAAGAAAATGTTGAAGAATGTTTGTGAAATTGCAAGTACATTCGGCCTAGTACACATATGATGTGGAAATCTTGGAATTTATTGTTGATTTGGTGCAAGTATGACTAAGTATAATCGGCCATATGAGTGCTTGATGCTATATTATAAGTATTGAGCCACAATATGTAAAACATTAACTAGTAAAATGCATGCTGTTTTTGTGTGGTATTAAGGGTATAATTGGCCTCAAATTGGACATGTATATTCAGCCTTAGGTAGCCTATTGATGGCCTTAGCTTTTCCTTGATGCTTGAATGAATTGTATTGAATTGCTTGATGTAGTATAAAATGTGCATGACCATTGTGTATTCAAGCTAAAGGGTGGCCATATGACCATTTAAACTCCTTGTCATATTCGGCCATAAGCTAGCATAATGAGGTTTTAATAAATTAAATTTGTTTGAATTAGCTCAAGAGCTTAGAGGGCCACAATTGGACAAGGGAAGGAAAAAGTGATCGAATAGCCGTAAAAGCCGTTCGACAACATCCGAGGTAAGTCCTCAAGAAGTGACCCTACTTGAATTATGTGAAATGAAATATGGATGTGTAATAATTATTGATTTATGTGTGTATGAGTATTTGAATGATACTCGGGCTAAGTCCCGGCGATTATGCTAGTGATTACATTTGTGTTTGAGCCTTAGTAACGAAAATGAAACATGAATGTCTAATGATTATTGATGTATGTGTGCATGAGCAATTGAATGATATCCGGCTAAGTCCGAAGGCATTCGTCTTGCTGTTCTATCCGGGCTAAGACCAAGGCATTCGTGCACGTGGTTATATCCGGTTGTATTCAAGAAGCTTGGGCTGGAGGTGAGTGTTGGTTGCTGTAATAAATTCAATTAGTACGCTCGAAAAGCCCAAAGAATAAGGTATGATTATATGTGCATTGGAAAAGTCGACATGTTTGAGCAACATTCGCTCAATCGACTAACGAATTTCAACTATTGAAGTGGTTGATACCTTGTGAAAGTATATAATGATGAAGTGTGAAGTAAGAATGATTATGTGAATGTGTATTAATGAAATGATGCATTTGGCTATGTGAATGTATTGCTTTAATTAAAGCTGATTTTATTCCTTGAGACTTACTAAGCATAAAAATGCTTACCCCGTTGCTTTGGCTCTCTATTTTATGGATTTTGCTCGATAGTAACCGGATTCGGGATCATTAAAGTCGAAGTCATCTACACTATCAAAGCCTCCATTTTGGTATAATTTTTGGTTGAACTTTGAAATGGCGTGTATAGGACTACCCCTTGTCGGTTCAATTGTGTTGTGATGTATATGTGTACGGCCATGCGAAAATGGCTCGTAGAAGTCAAGTACGAACTTAGACCATTTGTGAATTGTATACATATATATATGGTTTCATGATGTAATTATGGATTGGAAATGGGAGTGTTGGTCACATGATCAGCCATTGGAATGGCTAAAATGGTCATAGGTGAACCTATGTATGGCAAGACTAGTTGGATCATGGAGACTACAAATAGATAAGACCTACCTTGAAAACAGATGCTGGCAGCAGCAGTGGAGTGGTTTTGAAAAATCACCAAAATTTGTAGGAATGGTATTAAATAGTGAATAAGTTATGTAAATGAACCTTGATGAGTCTACTTTCATATGGAAGAAACGAAACGGTCATAGGAGTTACATGTTAAGAGATATTAAAGCTATTGTGAGACAGGGCCAGAACGGTTTCTGGGTCCCCTGTCGCAACTTTAAAAATTTACTATAAATTATCCAGAAATAATCAGGAGTCATGCCTTATATGTACAGATTCCATTTTTAGTCTAGTTTCATTAGAAACAAACGGAACCAGTATTAAATCCCTGTACAGAGAGATATTCAAGTTGTAACGCGCGAAGGTCAGAGCAGGCGATCTCTGTAACATGGGTGACTTTAACTAATAAACTGTACCAATTGGCCTAACCAAAAATTCTAGAAATAAATACATGGATGGATATATGAGTCTAAATTCAGGAAAAATTTACGAAAACAGTTTCTGAGTTTTGAAACTCGAGATATGATTTTTAAGGCGACAGTGACGCAGTTTTCCAGCCTGACTGGAAATGTCAAATTGATGGGCGAAACATGTAGATTTGGCTTGTTAACCCCTCGTGTTCGACACCGGCGATGGTCTCGGGTTCGGGGTGTTACAATTTTATTGGTATCAGAGCCACGGTTTAGTCGATTCTAGGACGACCGTGATGTGTTTGGGGTCTAGCTATACATGCCATTAAATGATGAATCGATAGTGTGGTGATTTCTGACAATTTGACTTTGTGTTTTTATAGTAATGGATCCGATCCCAACCGAGCGATAGCGATGATGTGGAGAGTGTGGCGCTGCTCCCGCGCAAAGGGACTGCGCCGACGGACTCTCAACCTATGGCCAGCAATCCTAATGACGAGGCTAGGCAAGCCTTTTATAGTGTGATGAGCGAATGGTTTAACCAATACATTCGAACTAACACTACTGTTCCACAACCTCCATTCCCGACACATGCAACCCCGCACCTACAATACCTCCGTGAATCGACCAAATAAGGTCAAGTAAGCCCCGATCGATAGGATTCAAAACATGGGGCCACTGAATTTAAAGCTACGGATGATGATGATGCCGAAGCGAGCTGAATTTTGGTTGGACAACACTATCCCGTGCTCGATGAGCTATCTTGTACACCGATGAGTGCCTAAAGTGTACCATCTCCTTGCTACGCGATTCCGCCTACTATTGGTGGAGTACTCGACTTCGTGGTGCCTAGAGAGCAAGTGACTTGGGAATTCTTTCAAACCGAGTTCAAAAAAGTATATCGATCGAGATTCATCGGCCAAAAGCGAAGGGAATTTCTTGATCTTAAGCAAGGTTCTATGTCGATTCATGACTACTGACGAAAATTTGTGAGGCTTAGCCGATGCTGCGTGGGAATGCATTTCGTCCGGCTATTATGTGTAAACGCTCGAGGATGGGCTGAATGATGATATAAGGATGTTCGTTGGCATTCTCGAAATCGAGAGTTCCTAGTACTTGTTGAGCGAGCTTGTAGGCGTCAAGAGCTTAGAAAGGAGAAATAAAAAGCGATGTGGGAACCGGAGAATTCGAAAGAGGTCCTCGGAAAGTCTCTTCAACAGCATCGAAGAGATTTCGAGATGATGTGAGCGGTCTAGAGGCACTTGGGCTTTTCTAGACGAGGACGCGATCGACCCCTGTGACCACACGAGTCACTTTGATCGCCATGGTGGAAATGATCGCCGAGAGAGGCGAGTGTCGCATTGTGGCAAATGGCATTCGGGAGTGTTGGTTCCGTGATCGCTCCTACTATAAGTGTGGATCGGCCGACCACTTTATGAAGGATTGCCCGAGGATGCTTGAACAAAATGTAAGTCAAAGTGGAAACCCGGTGCTACCATTGCTCGAGGTAGGCCACCTAGAAATATGGGCAATGTCGATTGGCGGTCGAGAGAGATCTAGAGATGCTACCATCGATCGAGGCTCGTGCTCTGCTAGGACTTATGCCATACGTGCACGCGAGGATGCGGCCTCTCGGATGTCATTACGGGTACTTTCACTCTTTTCAATACTAATGTGATTGCTTTGATAGACCTGGTTCTACTCATTCTTATATATGTGAAACCTTAGCATCCATAAGACTTTGCCTATTGAGTCTCATCGAGTTTGTAATTCGGTGTCAAACCCCTTGGGTCATTACGTGCTTGTCAACAAAGTGTGCAACAAAAGTCCCCTAGTGTTCGAGGTTCTTGTTTTCCGGCGGACTTGATGCTTTTGCCGCTCGATGAATTCGACGTTATTCTTGGTTTGGATTGGTTGACCATGCACGATGCGGTTGTAAATTGCAAAAGCAAGACTATCGATTTGAGGTGCGCGAATAACGAGATAATTCGGGTTGAGTCTACGGACTTAAAGGGGTTGCCACCGTAATATCGCAATGTTGGCCCGAAATATGTAAGAAAAGGGTGCGGCGTACCTTGCGTCGTGCTTTCGATGACAAGGAATCGAAAAAGAAACCCGAATCTGTGCGTGGTTTGTGAATACCGGATGTTTTCCTGAAGAATTGCGGTTTACCACCTATTCGGAAATAGAATTTGGCATCGAATTGGTACCGGTACCACTCCAATTCGATAGCTCCGTATCGTATGGCACCAACGGAATTAAAGGAGTTGAAAGCTCGGTTGCAAGAATTGGTGGATAGAGGTTTTGCTCGCCCGAGTTGTTCGCCTTTGGGTGCGCCGGTGTTGTTTGTGAAAAAGAAGGATGGAACCATGAGGCTGTGCCTCGACTATCGTCAGCTTAATAAAGCGATGATAAAGAACAAATATCCATTACCACGTATCGATGACTTGTTCGATCAACTGAAGGGAGCCTCAGTGTTCTCGAAAATAGATTTGAGATCGGGCTATTATCAATTGCGAATCCAAGATTCGGACGTACCCAAGACGCCTTGAGCGAGATATGGTCACTATGAGTTCCTAGTGATGCCGTTTGGGCTTACTAATGCCCTGCGGTATTTATGGATTTAATGAATCGGATCTTGCACCATATTTGGATCGATTTGTAGTCATGTTCATTGATGACATCTTGGTCTATTCAAGAAATGAGACCGAACATCTGAACACCGAGGTTAGTGCTACAAATTTTACGGATAAGCAATTATATGCTAAGTTCACAAGTGTGAGTTCGGTTAAGAGAGGTTAGCTTCTTGGGTCATGTGGTATCTGCATCGGGTATTCGAGTCGACCGAATAAAATTTCAGCCATACTTAATTGGAAGCCTCGAGAAATATTACCGAGGTTCGAGCTTTTGGGGCTTCTTAGGTTATTACCGACGATTTGTAAAGGTTTCTCAACGATAGCCACGCCGATGACGGCTACTCCAAAAGGATGTTAAGTTCGAATGGACGGAGAAATGTCGAAAAGTTTCGATCAATGAAAACTTATTTGACTGAAGCCCCAATTCTAGTGCAACCCGAATCCGCAAAGTGTTTGTCATCTATAGTGACGCCTCCCTACTTGGGTTAGGTTGTGTATTGATGCAAGAAGGTCGAGTTGTGGCCTATGCGTCGAGGCAATTAAAGCCACATGAGAAAAATTATCCGACCCATGATCTCGAATTAGCCGCCATCGTATTCGCCTTAAAGATTTGGCGACATTACCTATTTGGTGAGAGGTGCCATGTGTACTCGGATCACAAAAGTCTCAAATATTTGATGACCCAAAGAGACTTAAATCTGCGACAAAGACATTGGCTCGAGTTGTTAAAGGATTATGAGTGGTCATTGACTATCACCCGGAAAGGCGAATGTGGTTGCAGATGCCTTGAGTCGTAAATCATTATTCGCTTCTGAGCGATGAATGTGCACTTGTCTGCATTCGATCCGACGGTGTGTTAGTAGCTGAATTGAAAGCCAAACCATTATTGATACATCAAATTCGAGAAGCTCGAAAAAGTCGACGACGAGTTGGCTGCAAAAGCGGGTGAGTGTGTTCGAACAAGGACTCGAATTTCAAATCGATGATGACGATTGTTTGAGGTTCAAAAGTCGTCTGTGTGTTCCAAAGAATTCGGGACTCATTTCGATAATTCGAATGAAGCCCATTGTAGCCGAATGGCAATCCACCGGGAGTACAAAGATGTACAATGATTTGAAACGTCGGTTTGGTGGCATGGTATGAAACGAGACATCTCCGACTTTGTTTGAGATGTTTAATATGTCAACAAGTGAAAGCAAAACATCAAGTGCCTTGAGATTACTTGACCAATCACGATACCCGAGTGGAAATGGGATCGAGTCACAATGGACTTTGTATCCGATCGCCATTGTCGTGAGTAAGAGGATGCGGTTTGGATCGTGGTAGATAGATTGACTAAGTCGGCTCACTTTGTCCCCGTCGTCGGATTTTTCAATGGACAAATTAGCCGAATTGTACGTTCTCAGTTGTGAGATTACACGGGTGCCTATTTCCATCGTGTCGGATAGAGATCCGAGATTTACCTCGCGATTTTGGAAAAAGTTGCAAGAAGCTTTGGGTACCAAGTTGCAAGAAGCACCGCCTTTCACCCCCAAACCGATGGTCAATCCGAGCGGATAATTCAGATACTTGAGGATATGTTGAGATGTTGCGTCCTCGAGTTTAGTGGTTCATGGGAACGGTATTTGCCGTTGATTGAATTCGCTTACAACAACAGCTTTCAATCAAGTATTAAGATGGCACCCTACGAGGCCTTGTACGGTCGTAAATGCCGTACACCAAGATTTTCGGGGTGGATTTGATTAGAGATGCTGAACAGAAAGTGAAAGTAATCCGTGAAAGTCTGAAGATAGCCTCCGATCGTCAGAAGTCGTACGCGGATCTGAAGCGTAAGGATATCGAGTATCAGGTGGGTGATAAAGTGTTTCTCAAGGTATCGCCTTGGAAAAAGATACTCGATTCGGTAGTAAGAGCAAGTTGAGCCCGAGGTTCATTGGGCCATATGAGATATCCGAAGAGTCGGTCCAGGTGGCATATCGTTTGATTTTGCCCCGAACTCGAAAAGGTTCACGATGTCTTTCATGTTTCGATGCTTGACGCTATAGATCCGATCCATCGCACGTGATTAGTCCATCGAAATTGAAATTCAAGCTAATATGAGTTATGAGGAAGAACCGATTCGTATCCTATCACGGAAGTGAAAGAGTTGTGAAACAAGCGGGTTCCGCTAGTGAAAGTGTTATGGCTCAAGCACGGGATAGAAGAAGCTACTTGGGAGACCGAGAACTCTATGAAAGAGCGATATCCAAACCTATTTACCGGTAAGATTTTCGGGGACAAAAATTTCTTAAGTGGGGGAGAGTTGTGACATCCCTAATTTGACCCTAGTCGGGAAGTGGTGTCGGGACCATTAAACCGAGTCTTATAAGTAATTAAAAGTTATATTCTATGTTTATGATGTTAGCAAATGCATGTGTGAAAGTTGCATGCATTAATTTGATCATTTCTATGTGAATTTATTGAGATGGACTTATATGAAACATTGTTGAAAGGTGATAGGCCAATCTTCAATGGTCTAATAGTATATGCATGCAAAAGAATGGTTTTGCATGTCAATTTACCCAAAGAGAAGGAAGTGGCCGGCCATGGTGATGAAGATGGGCAAAAGAAAACATGTCTTAAACATGTTTTGCTAGTGGTGGATGTTAGAAATAATAAAATAAGAGCATGGGTAAAGAAATGAAAAAAAAAATGAGTGTGGATGCTTCCCTCTCCCTTGTGCCGTACATGAAAGAAACAAAAACAAAGAAAGAAAAAATTTTTGTTCATCTATTTTCACTCTCCTTTTGGCCGAAAATACTAAGGATAAGGAAGAAGTTTTGCTTCATACTTGGTTTGGAAGAGGATTAGGAAGAGGTTGGCTTACTTGCATCAAGAGTAAGGTATGTTTGAGGTTGTGCCATGAGATTCATGCATGTTTTTGGTTGCTAGATTGATGTTCTTGTTAGCCCATGGTTCAAATCTTTGTTATGTCATGGGAATGAAATTCGGCCAAAGTGAATATGGTGATAAAGCCATTGCATGCTAAGTGTGAAGCTTGATGATGATGCATGCAATGATGGATTGTCTACTCTTGAAATTTCTTTGTAGCCATCTTGAGTAAGACTTTGAGTTTTCTTTTTGTTTAACCATGATTGAAGTTGGAAGGGGCATGATTGTGATGTATTCGGCCATGATACATTCATGAGCATGGTTCATGCTTCTTGCATGTTAGTTAAAATTTGTGTTTTGGATGGCTATGGACACCTTGAAATTCGGCCATGCACATATATGTATATATATGCTTGCACATGATGTTTTGGTTATGAAGTAAGTGATGAATATGTTTGTTTAAAGAAGAAAATGTTGAAGAATGTTTGTGAAATTGCAAGTACATTCGGCCTAGTACACATATGATGTGGAAATCTTGGAATTTATTGTTGATTTGGTGCAAGTATGACTAAGTATAATCGGCCATATGAGTGCTTGATGCTATATTATAAGTATTGAGCCACAATATGTAAAACATTAACTAGTAAAATACATGCTGTTTTTTGTGTGGTATTAAGTGTATAATTGGCCTCAAATTGGACATGTATATTCGGCCTTAGGTAGCCTATTGATGGCCTTAGCTTTTCCTTGATGCTTGAATGAATTGTATTGAATTGCTTGATGTAGTATAAAATGTGCATGACCATTGTGTATTCAAGCTAAAGGGTGGCCATATGACCATTTAAACTCCTTGTCATATTCGCCATAAGCTAGCATAATGAGGTTTTAATAAATTAAATTTGTTTGAATTAGCTCAAGAGCTTAGAGGGCCACAATTGGACAAGGGAAGGAAAAAGTGATCGAATAGCCGTAAAAGCCGCTCGACAACATCCGAGGTAAGTCCTCAAGAAGTGACCCTACTTGAATTATGTGAAATGAAATATGGATGTGTAATGATTATTGATTTATGTGTGTATGAGTATTTGAATGATACCCGGCTAAGTCCCGAAGGCGATTATGCTAGTGATTACATTTGTGTTTGAGCCTTAGTAACGAAAATGAAACATGAATGTCTAATGATTATTGATGTATGTGTGCATGAGCAATTGAATGATATCCGGCTAAGTCCCAAGACATTTATGCTGGAAATTATATCCGGGTTAAGACCAAGGCAATTGTGCTAGTGGCTACATCCGGCTAAGACCAAGGCATTAGTTCGCGTCGTTCTATCCGGGCTAAGACCCGAAGGCATTCGTGCACGTGGTTATATCCGGTTGTA
Organism: Gossypium arboreum; assembly: GCF_025698485.1. Taxonomy (NCBI): domain Eukaryota; kingdom Viridiplantae; phylum Streptophyta; class Magnoliopsida; order Malvales; family Malvaceae; genus Gossypium; species Gossypium arboreum. Next base: position 30,949,960 of record NC_069078.1, read on the forward strand.
TTCCGAAGAAGCTTGGGCTGGAGGTGAGTGTTGGTTGCTGTAATAAATTCAATTAGTACGCTCGAAAAGCCCAAAGAATAAGGTATGATTATATGTGCATTGGAAAAGTCGACATGTTTGAGCAACATTCGCTCAATCGACTAACGAATTTCAACTATTGAAGTGGTTGATACCTTGTGAAAGTATATAATGATGAAGTGTGAAGTAAGAATGATTATGTAAATGTGTATTAATGAAATGATGCATTTGGCTATGTGAATGTATTGCTTTAATTAAAGCTGATTTTATTCCTTGAGACTTACTAAGCATAAAAATGCTTACCCCGCTGCTTTGGCTCTCTATTTTATAGATTTTGCTCGATAGCAACCGGATTCGGGATCATTAAAGTCGAAGTCATCTACACTATCAAAGCCTCCATTTTGGTATAATTTTTGGTTGAACTTTGAAATGGCGTGTATAGGACTACCCCTTGTCGGTTCAGTTGTGTTGTGATGTATATGTGTACGGCCATGCGAAAATGGCTCGTAGAAGTCAAGTACGAACTTAGACCATTTGTGAATTGTATACATATATATATGGTTTCATGATGTAATTATGGATTGGAAATGGGAGTGTTGGTCACATGATCAGCCATTGGAATGGCTAAAATGGTCATAGGTGAACCTATGTATGGCAAGACTAGTTGGATCATGGAGACTACAAATAGATAAGACCTACCTTGAAAACAGATGCTGGCAGCAGCAGTGGAGTGGTTTTGAAAAATCACAAAAATTTGTAGGAATGGTATTAAATAGTGAATAAGTTATGTAAATGAACCTTGATGAGTCTACTTTCATATGGAAGAAACGAAACGGTCATAGGAGTTACATGTTAAGAGATATTAAAGCTATTGTGAGACAGGGCCAGAATGGTTTCTGGGTCCCCTGTTGCAACTTTAAAAATTTACTATAAATTATCCAGAAAGAATCAGGAGTCATGCCTTATATGTACAGATTCCATTTTGAGTCTAGTTTCATTAGAAACAAACGGAACCAGTATTAAAGCCCTGTACAGAGAGATATTCAAGTTGTAACGCGCGAAGGTCAGAGCAGGCGATCTCTGTAACATGGGTGACTTTAACTAATAAACTGTACCAATTGGCCTGACCAAAAATTCTAGAAATAAATCCATGGATGGATATATGAGTCTAAATTCAGGGAAAATTTACGAAAACAGTTTCCGAGTTTTGAAACTCGAGATATGATTTTTAAGGCGACAGTGACGCAGTTTTCCAGCCTGACTGGAAATGTCAAATTGATGGGCGAAACATGTGGATTTGGCTTGTTAACCCCTCGTGTCCGACACCGGCGATGGTCTCGGGTTCGGGGTGTTACAGGTACTTTGTTTCTGTGGGAGAGTCTGTGTATCGAAGGATACTTGTCTAAGGCAGTCTATACTGCGAGGGCGCATAGTAGCCCTTATGATATGCATCCTAGTGGGAATAAGATGTACCGAGACATTAGTGAGTTATATTGGTCGCCAAGTCTTAAGCATGAAGTTATTAATTTAGTGAGCAAATGTCTGACTTGCCAGCAGGCTAAGGCTGAACATCGGTTACCTTTAGGGTTGCTTTAGCTAGTTAAGATTCCACTTTGTAAATGGGAGAGGGTAACTATGGACTTCGTTAGTGGGCTGCCCCTAACGCCTTCTAAAAAGGATTCAGTATGGGTCGTCGTGGATTGATTGACCAAGTCTGTTCATTTCATACTAGTTCGTACTGGTTACTCACTGCAGAAGCTAGCTAAACTGTATGTGGCTGAGATAGTGAGACTACATGGGGTATCAGTTTCCATAGTATCATATAGAGATCCTCACTTCACGTCTCGATTCTGAAAGAAGTTACACGAGGCTTTGGCTACAAGGTTAGACTTCAGTACTGCGTTCCATCCTCAGACAGATGGTCAGTTGGAGAGGGTGATTTAGATACTAGAGGACATGTTAAGAAGTTGTGTGATAGATTTCTGAGGCAGTTGGGAGGACTACTTGTCGTTAGCTGAGTTTTCCTATAACAAAAACTATCAGTTGAGCATACAGATGGCACCTTACGAGGCATTATATGGTTGTAGGTGTCACATTCTTTTGTGTCGGACTGGGTTAGGTGAACGGCGTGTTCTGGACCCTGAATTGGTCTCTGATACTGAGGATAAAGTTAGACTAATTTGGGATCGACTGAAGGCGGCATCAGACAGACAGAGGTCATTTGCAGATCTGAAGCGTAAGGAGATTGAATATTCGATGGGGGACTTCATTTTTCTTAAGGTCTTGCTGTGGAAAAAGGTACTGAGGTTTGGATGAAAGGGCAAGTTGAGCCCTAGGTTCATTGGACTTTACCGCATACTGAAGCTGTGGGACCGATTGCCTATCAGTTAGAGTTGCCTCCAGAGTTAGACCAGATTCAAGATGTGTAATAGCCCTAAATTAGGTCTAGTTGGAACAGAGGTTTCGGGACCACAAAATCTGAGATATAAATAATTATTTTATGATTATTTTGAGGTCTATGATATGATTGCATGATTGTGTGAAAATTTCGTGAAGAAATTCTATGCATAAAGTGCTTAATTCGAAGTTAGGGACTAAATTGAATAAGTTGCAAAACTTGCATTCTAGAAGTTTCTAGTATGAAATTGATTTGAAATATTAATTAGGAGGTCTTAAATAGCAATTTGACCAATTTCTATGTTATGGACAAAAATTGGACATGGATGGAATTTTTGGAAAGTTTAGTAGTAAGGGTATTTTGGTCATTTAGGGGTAAAATGAATTAAAATACAGAATTAAAAGCCAATTTTGCTCATCTTCTTCACCATGGACATGTATACCAAGGGAGACTCCATGGCTAGGGTTTTCAAGCTTCCCAAGCTCAATTGTAAGTCCGTTCTAACCCCGTTTTTCAAGTTCTTTACGTTTTTAGAGTCCCAGAATTTGATTTAGCTTATGCTAGCAATAATTCAACCTAGGGTTCATATTTGGAAAAATACCCATAGGTAAAATTTGTGTATTCTGGTGTTTTATGATACAATATGAGGTTTTAAGTTAGACAACTTGTGCTACTCAGTTTTAAGTGAAAACGAGCAAAAGGGCTTAATTGGTAAAAATACCTAATAGTCATAAGTATATGTTAGAGTGAGAATTTGATGTTTCTATAGAAGGGAAAAGTGATCATCATGTCATAAAACATAAGAATAAGGGATGAAGTTTAATTCCCAAGCCTAGGGGCAAAAGTGTAAAATGCAAAAGTTTAGGGGCAAAATTGTAATTTTTCCAAAGTTTGAGTTAAGGACTGTTTTGAATAGTACATTAATTAAATAAGTAAAATATGATGTTTTAGATCCCGGAAAACGAGATTTGAACCTAGAATGAGAGAAAAATTAAAAATTGGGAAAGTTGGTAAAATGGCCGTTTTAATATCAAGGTAAGTTCATATGTATAATAAGCATTAATTTATGCATGTTTCAATGTAAAATTGATATATTTACTACGATCTCCAATGTGTTGAAAGTATGTAAGTTGGTATGATAATAATACAACAATAATGTCTGTAATTTATATTTGAAAGTTAAATTTAGTGAATTAATTGAATTATGTTAAATTAAATTATTATGGTGCCAAGTTTATGAATTGATTTAAAAATATGTCTATGGTACATGAAGTGCATTGAATTATCATACATAAATGTGATTTCTATGATTATGGATATTATGGGAAATTGTAAGTTCATATGATTTTTAATAAGACAACGTGTAATTTAATGTTATTATGTTAATATTAAATGAGATGTAAGTTTATATGTAAGTAATACATCACTATTACTTGTATTATGATATTTTATAAAAATATTGGAAATATGTTTGTGGATAATTACTTGATTGGTGAAATTGTTGGAAAAGAGAGAAATCCGGTTGAACCTTTGGAAAGATTGGATGATCAGATGGTATGTAGCTAGGTCACATGTATAGTCTGGGTGCACATCATGTGTACAAGAGAGCTACAAGACATTATGATGTAGCTAGGTCGCATGGGTGATACTATGTGTACACCATGTAGACAAGAGAGCTACGGGATATATGTAGCTAGGTCGCATGCGTGGTTCCAAGTGAAGGACACCATGTAGACAAGAGAGCTACGAGATAAACTAGCTAGGTCACATGGGTGGTACTAAGTGTTCACCATGTGTACAAGAGAGCCGAACCATATGATGGGTGGAGCTATGTCCTGAAACCACCAAGTATCGAGGATTGATCCGAAGTGTTCAACTGGAGACTCTCTATGTATTGCTTTGTGAGTTTTGTGATGAATAAGTGCAGGAACTTGGTTATGTGAATGATGTGTTCATTAAGTGACCAGGATGTGGTAAGGTTATAAACAAGTAAGTTATACATGAGGATGATTTTATGGTGACCTTGTGATCATGGGCCTATACTTGTGATGTATGAAATGTGGTGAAAATGATTTGTGATATGTATGTTAAAATGAGGTTAATACAAAGAAAGTGTGAAAGAGTGAATTAGCAATAAAACTGTTTTGGACAGTAGCAGTAACGTGATTTTGAAAAATCACCAAAAATAGTATAAATTGAATAAGAGACTGAATGAGATATCAGATTAAATCTTAATGGGTCTATTTTCATATAAAAGAAACATACAAAGCAAAGGAGTTCTATATTTTGAGATATTTATGTTTTTGTGAGACTGATTCAGAATGATTACGTGATCCCCTGTTCTGACTTTGGAAAATCACAAAATTTGGAGAAACATAATTAGAGTCTCAAAATTATATTTTTAAAATCCATAATGAGTATATTTTCAAGATAAATCAACAAGAACATTATTCGAGTTCATCTTTGTGAGATAATTATTTTTAGTGAAGAGAGATCGAAGCTGTCGAAAGTGAAACAGGGAAATTTTAATGAATAAACTGTACTAATTGGATAAACCAAAAATTATGAAAATTTTATGGTGGAAAGATATGTGAGTCTAGTTTCAGGGGAAATTTACGGATCTTAATTTAGAGCTCTGTAGCTCGAATTATAAATAATTAAGTGACTATGACTCGTGTGGACAGTTTGATGTGAACATTTATTAGTAAATTGTGAAATCGTACTTACAAGAATGCTATATACATTAAGGATGTGGAATGGAGAGGAGGAGGAGGAAAATAAATATATATGGAATACATGGAAACTATGGTATATGAAATATTGATATAATGAAATAAATGATATGTGTTTATAAGAAAACAAAAGAGAATGTTATGTATCATGACATGTATATATATATATATATATATATATGACTAGTCTCAATGTAATGCTTGTTGGGTATGGAATTGGATTGAAATGTTCCAGGCAAACATGTTATTCTGCGCATCTGAATCATGGTATTTTATAAAGATATGATCTAGCTTTAAATATGAATGCTTGATGATTAAGCTAAAGATATTTGGTAAGATGATAATCTTGGTATAAATGTATAAGTGGTACTATAATAAACAAGGTAAAATGAGTATGAGAGACACATGTATGATGACGTACAAATGCTATGTTTGTGGTTTAATTGAGGATGTTTAATCATTAAATGAATACCATGTTATATGCTTTTGATTTTGTATAATTGTGTAAGAGATCAAGGTTGACCAAAGCTTGGAAAATAGCCTAGGTATATTCCACACAGGCAGAGACACGACCATGTGTCTCAGCCGTGTATGGAACACGACTTTGGGACACGGGCGTGTGGAGCCTTAAAGCATGAAATTTCCAAGATTTTCGTAAGTTCTCGATTTAGTCCCAAACCCTTTCTAAAGTATGTTTTGGGCTCCGTAGACTCAAATAAGGGACTATGTGTAAGAGAATGAACGCTTTGAAATATGAATAAAATTTTATGGCTCGTATTTTAGTTTAATGTTTGTATGTTTGTCTGGTAACGCCTCGTACCTTAGCCTGGCCTCGGATACGGGTAAGGGGTGTTACATGATGTTTTCCACGTCTCTATGTTGAGGCACTACCACTTTAATCCCACACATGTTATCTCGACTGAGGAGATTGAGGTTAGATCAGACCTGACTTTTGAGGAGGAGCCAATTCAAATTCTAGAGTGTGATGTAAAAGTGTTAGGGAAAAAGTCTATCCCACTGGTTAAGGTACATTGATGTAATCACATTTCGGAGGAAGCCACGTGAAAACCCAAGGAGGCAATGCGACAAAATTCCCTCACCTATTTTGATCATGTAAATTTCGAGGCAGAAATTTTCTTTTAGGGGTAGAGTTGTAACAGCCCAAATCTTAAATATTTTTTTATGTATGTTGTGTTGCATAAATACAGGCTTGCTTCAGTGGTTAAGTATCCTGAAAAGTGTCTGAGAAGTCATGGTTTCAAGCCTTGGCTTGTGAAAAATTTTTATTTCTTACTTGAATAAACCCTCTTTTAAGTCAGTAGGCTTCTTGAATTAATGTAAGCATAGCGTGATAGAAAAGGCCTGCCGGTCAAGGGGTAAGTGGCATGCCATTGCTACTAAAGGTCTTGAGTTCGAGTCCTGCAATGTGTAAGGGAGTGTTTTATTTTGCTGTGAGTACATGGGAGTGCCCTAGGTTGACCGAAACTCTAAGGAATTTGAAGGGAGTTCAAACTAGTGGGTGGAGAGATTGAAGGGGAGGTTAAAGATTGGATCAAGGGATTTGGTAGATGGTTGAAGAGGTTTTAGGAGAAAATCATGGGGAAATGAAGAGAAGGAAGTATTGTGCCGAATGGGGAATCTAGGCAATGAAAGAATCGATTTTTGGGAGGAATTCCGCCTTTGGGGTGAATTCTAGTTTCGGTTACTGTGTATTTTTGCTCTCTCCTCATTTTCAGTTTCTGACATTGCTTTCAAGTTCTCTTCATTCTCTGTTTTGAGTAGCAAAACTTTTCTTTTTACCATTCGGGTATTTTTCCTCTTGGTTCTGCTCTTCATTAGTACTCTACTGACTGATTTTCTCCTTTTCCTTTACTCCCTTCATAGTAATTCTTTCCCTTGCTCTATTTTGTGTTGGCCGAATACCCTCCTTTTCCCCTCTCTCAAACTCTATCTATTTTAGCCTTGGTTTTGATTGATTTTCTCCATTTTCATCCCTTACTCTCTTTATTTTTATGTTCGGTTTGACAACTATTCTTTGACAAATTGGTAAGAGCATTCGACTTCTTCTTGTTCTCTTTCTACTCTTTCAACTTTTATCAAGTCTACCCTCTCTTACACTTTTGAAGTCGAATACTTCTTTTTCTCTTATTGCCAAATCTCCCCTCCTCTCTCATATTGTGGTGTTTCTTTTGATTCCTATAATCTCTCGAGGAGTGAAGGAGTTGCAAGTGATACTAAAGCAGTCGAAACCTTGCCCTCATCACTTGATCAAAGGTAACTCTGGTTACAGTTGTTATGTTTAACTAGGATATGTTGGCTTGCATTTCTTGGTGTTGGCTGAATGCTACTTTCCCTATTCTAGGGTTGTGCATTATTTATAAATTAGTATATGTTGATTCAACCCATTGGTTTAAGCAATCGTAACTAATGGATTTCGCTGGTAACACAAATATTTGACAAGAAGTGTGATCAACCTTCGTCAGCGGTTTAAACGGGCTAAACTACACGCGTTCAAACAAGGCAAGTATCAAATATGATTTTAGAGTAAGTGTTTTAAAGAGGGTGTTTAACCCTATTGATTAAAGGACTGATAGAGTGTCTTAATTTATTATAGGTTTGGTGCTCGTGGGCTTCTGCGTATTTTGGCAAACAGGTGTGTAATTACACTGCCATAGTATTAAATCGGCAAAAACCGAAATAGGCGACCGTTGACGCTACACGAGCGTGCGGTCGCTCGTGTGGTAATCCGAACGGATAGGCATGAGCTTTTGGTCGTAGAGGCCACCATGAGAGATTTCATGGGTTTAGGCCGTTTTAAGCCATGATGGGTCGAAATGGGCTATGTGGGCCCCACGAGCATGCGGGCCCCACACTGGTAAACCACATGAAAGTGTGGAGAATATTGAGCTAGGCTGTGTATTTCACACGGCCAAGGCCATTTCTGGGCCAAGTGCGCTATACGTGCATGTGGGCCCACATGGGCCCGTATTATGGGCCTTAGGCCACTTTTACTGTTTCACTGTTAAGCTTGCACAGGTCGCCCGAGACGACTTTGGATCTACTGTTGGGTCGGTAAGTGTACCTAGACCCCAATTTGGTAAATAACTGTTATACCCCTATGAGGTAAAATGACTACTATGTCCTTATAAGATGTATGACTAATTGAGCATGCCATTTTATATATGCTGCATACATGCAGGATATAATGATATGTTGCATGGGGTTGGGTTTATTATGATTGGAGGAAGTGTACTGTACTGGTAGCTCTGCTGCAAATACTGTTAGTGCCGCAATCGGTGCTATTTTGGAGTGTAGGGATGGGTGGGTTGATTTTTTCCCCACATGGAGTGTAGGGCTGGATGGAGTGGAGAGTAAAGGCTAGCTGGGTAGGATTTCTGATTGCATATCTATACTATTACTATTACTAAAATGGGCTAAGGCCCACACTGACACTAATACTGTAATGGGTTAAGGCCCTAACCGAAACTAAACTGTTACTAATACGGGCTTAGGCCCAGACTATTTTTTCCTATTGCATGATTGACTATATGATTAAGGGATTACACACTAAGTTTCGTAAACTCACCCTTCTGTTTATCTACATAGGTAATCCTGAGTCTTAGGCAAGTCGATGCTACGAGGGACTCAAAGGTGGCCACATAACTACATGGACTTCCTTATTAGATTTTAAATTATAAATATTTAAATCTGGGTATATTTTTATGTAATAAGGCCTCTATAAACTTTTAATTATTAATTTAGGCTTTTAATTATTTTGATTTATAACTGTTAGTAGTAGGATAAGACGCGGTTTTTCAAAAGATAAATGTTTTCAAAAAGCACCAAGAGTACGTAATTGTTTAAGAGCTTCTGCAAAAGACAAAGTTTTCAAAATTAAAGACGTTTTAACATGAGTAACCTTCGATAATCGGCATGTTTTAAAATCATCATTAATAACATGTAACAAGGGTAAATATGGAAAAAAGTGTTTTATTTTGATATCACTCTTTGCGAAAAACACTTTGATGTGACATCGCCAGATTTGGCCATAACGTCTAGGCCAGGTCTGAGGTGGTACAGATTTTTGTACCTAAAGCCTCTTGCAGTTTCTTCCAAAATTTCAAAGGGAATCTCGTATCTCTATCTGACATAATAGACAATGGCACCCCGTGCAATCTCACAATATCGGAAATGTATAACTCAACTAATTTATCAAGTGAGTAGTCAGAGCGTATTGGAATAAAATGAACCAATTTCATCAATCGGTCAACCAAAACCCAAATCGCATCTTTCTTTCTCGGAGATAGGGGCAAACTCGAAACAAAATCCATATTTATTCTATCCCATTTCCACTCAGGAATCATAATAGGTTGTAATAAACCAGAAGACACCTGATGTTCAGCTTTAACTTGCTGACAGATTAAACATTTCGAAACAAAATTAGAGATATCTCTTTTCATTCCAGGCCACCAGTATAGCTATTTTAAATCATTATACATTTTCATACTACCCGGATGTACAGATAGACGACTGTTATGAGATTTTTCATCTGAATCAACTCTGGATTTCTAGGAACACAAATTTGATCTCAGAATCCAAAATAATCATCATTATCAATTCGATATTCAGAACCAGAATTCAATTCACACTGAACCCTTTTGCTAATATTTCATTATCAACCTTCTGAGCATCATAAATGTATTGTAAGAATAAATGCCTCACTTTCAATTCAGCTAAAACTGAACCATCATCAGATATACACAATTGAGCATTTATAGCACGTAAAGCAAACAATGATTTCCGACTCAAAGCATCAACAACAACATTTGCTTTTCCTAGATGATAATCAATAACAAGCTCGTAATATTTTAGCAATTCTAGCCATCTCTGCTTTCGTAAATTCAAATCTTTCTGAGTCATCAAATATTTTAAGCTTTTGTTATCAAAATATATTTGACATTTCTCACCAAATAGATAGTGTCGCCAGATTTTTAAAGAAAACATAATAGCAGTTAATTCAAGGTCGTGTAACGGATAATTCTTTTTATGTAGCTTTAATTGTCTCGAGGCATAGGCTACAACCTTTCCTTCCCGCATCAAAACACAACTTAGGCCATTTAAAGAAGCATCACTATAAATCAGGAAATCTTTACCAAATTCTGGCTATTATAATATGGGAGCTTCAGTCAATAAGGCTTTTAATTGATCAAAACTTTTCTGACATTTATCTGACCGCTCGAACTTAACATCTTTCTGTAGCAGTCTTGTCATTGGAGTTGCAATCATAAATATTCCTTTTATGAATTGTCTGTAATAACCAGCAAGTCCTAGAAAATGGCGGACTTCAAAAACATTTCTCAGAGGTTTCCAATCTAAAATTGCTGAAATCTTGCTTGGATCAACTCGGATACCAGATGCGACACAATATGGCTGAGAAAACCAAATTCACGTAACCAAAACTCACATTTACTAAACTTAGCAAAAACCTGCTTGCCACGCAAAGTCTGTAACACAATTCTCAAATGTTTAGCATACTTAGATTCAATCAGAAGAATAAATCAAAATATCATCAATGAATACGACAACAAATCAACCTAAATACGGTTTGAAAATACTGTTCATCAAATCCATAAAAACAGTAGGTGCATTCGTTAATCTAAAAAGCATAACTAAAAACTCATAGTGTCCGTCACACGATAGTTTTTCGTTTTAATTGATAATAGCCCGATCTTAGATCTATCTTTGAAAACATGACAGTTCCTTTTAACTGATCAAGCAAATCGTCAATTCACGGTAGAGGATACTTGTTCTTAATAGTCACTTTGTTCAACTGATGATAATCAATGCACATTCTCATCGTGCCATCTTTCTTTTCACAAAAAGAATAGGAGCACCCCAAGGAGAAAAGCTCGGTCTTATCGGTCAACTCTTGTAACTGAGACTTCAATTCTTTCAATTTCGTCGGAGCCATTCTATACTGAGCTATTGATATCGGAGTAGTCCCTGGCACTAACTCAATACCAAACTCAACTTCTCGTATCGAAGGTAATCTCGAAGTTCTTCAGGAAACACATCAAAGAATTCATAGACAATAGGAACTGATTCAATTTTCTTTTTTTGTCACTTTCGTATCAATCACATATGCGAAATAAGCTTCATATCCCTTTTTCACATAATTTAGAGCTTTTATCTAAGATATCATAGTTGGTATCCCATTCAAATCATTGGATTCAATTCGGACTATCTCATCATTCTGACTTTTCATGTGACAGCCCAAAATTGACCCTAGTCGGGAAGTGGTTTCGGGACCGCTAAACCGAGTCACCAAAATGTTTGAACGTAGTATTTATTGTCTAAAATATGTGATTATGAATGTGTGAAAGTTTTAAGTTTTGATTTAGTAAATTTCATGTGAATTTAGTCAATAGGACTTGTGTGACACTTTTGAAATGTGATAGGCTAATCTATAAGGATCTAATAGTGCATGTAATCAAAAAGGAGGGCTTGCATGTCAAATTTCCCTAAATCCAAGCCTAGTGGCCGGCCATGACAAAGAAATATGGGCAAAACATGTCATAGACATGTTTTGTTGGTGCATCATGGGAGGAAAAAAATAAAATAAGGAGTATGGGTAATAATGAAATGGAAAAAAAAAAAAAAGATGAAAAAAAAGGATTATGATGAAAACAAAGAAAAAAAAATGTTCATCCTTTTTTCATCTCTTTTGGCCGAAATTCTCTAAGGAAGGAGGAAGGAGTTTTTGCTTCATGTTTGGTTTGGAAGAGGATTAGGAGGAGATTTGGCCATACTTGCATCTAGATTAAGGTATGTTTGAGGTTGTGCCATGAGATTCATGCATGTTCTTAGTTGCTAGCTTGAGTTCTAATTAGTCCATGGTTCAAAACTTTGCTATATCATTGGGATGATATTCGGCCAAGGTAGATTTTGTGTTAATGCCATTGCATGCTAAATATGAAGCTTGTTAAGGATACATGCGATGGTGGATTGATGACTCTTGGATTTTCTTTTTAGCAATTTTGAGTAAGACATTAAGTTTTGGAATTGATGGAATGGAGAGTATGCTTAAGTTGTGTTATGAACAACTATGTGTTAAATCGAGGTTTGCTAAGCTAGCTATTAAGGTGAAGTGCAATGTTAGTGATTGATTAATAGTGTATATACATGTATGCATATTCGGCCATCAAATTAAGAGCATAGGTGATGATGAGTCTATGCTTTGTACATTCGGCCATATATATATATATATATATATATATGCATGTGTGATTGGATTATTGATAGTAGGGCTATAGCACATGGTTATGAGCCGAATAGCTAAGAGCATGAGGTAGCAAGATAAAAATTTTACCATGCCGTTCCGTATGTCATAAAATCATTAAAATGTGAATATCAATATGTGTAGCAAAGCGGTTGAATGAGTTAATTTATTTGTTTAAGCTCAAGATCCTAAAGGAGAGGCGTCCAACAAGGGGAAATTGAAGGTCATCGAGTAGCCGACTTGGAATTATTTTACACCACACAAGGTAGGTCACTAAGCATATATTTTGTATTGATTTAAATAGACATAATGTCTATGTAATTATGCCGAAAGGAATGATAAATTTATATACATGTATGTATGTGGTGATGAAAGTATTGAATGAAAAGAAAAGAGGTGAGATGCATCGAGTTGTTGATTTCGGCACTAAGTGTGCGGGTATAAACATTTGTGATCATGAGAATGGCACTAAGTGTGCGGGATTAAAATTTGTACAGCACTAAGTGTGCGAGTTTGATCATATAGCACTAAGTGTGCGAGTTGATTATATGGCACTAAGTGTGCGAACTCACTATATGCTTTTGAATCACTATTGACACTGAGTGTGCGACATTATTGAGTTGATCACGGACAGCGGATCGGGTAAGTACCTTGAGTTCATGGCTAATAGGCGCTATGTTTATATTTGGAGTTGAGCTTGGTAAGTTTTGAACCTATGTGACAATTCAAATTGAAGTCACATACATGAGAATTATCGTGGAATAAGTGAAAGGTCATGTAGATGTATGATTGTAACGAAAACAAAATGGTGTATAAAATGCCTCAAATATCCTATTGATTAGTATATGGAATGTGAATGTGTAACTTGGTATGAGATTGAATCGAAGGTCTAAGGAACTATGGTATAGTTCGGTTTGAATGGAGTAATTAGCCTCGTTCCATTTTGTTTCCTCTTGTGATAATGTTATTAATGGTTGGTAGTGCGTTGCTTATGACTTCTTGAGTTATATACTCATTCGGTGTTTGCTTGTCACCTATTTTAGGTTTCTTGGACTCGACTTTTTGCGTATTCGGGACCGTCATCAAGTCATCACACCGGATAACAACTTTTGGTATTTCTTCGTAGTTGGTCTAGGAGTACATTTCGGCATGTATAGGCTATTATGCTTTGTTGAAATTGGTATGTAAACTTTTAGCCATGCGAAAATGGCGTAAATGTTCGGTTGGAATTGGTTTTGTGATGTTTGGACACAAGTCATGGTTATAATTTGGGACATGCATGATGAATTATTAGTTAAATCAAGGAAAAGTCATGAAATAGGCATAGTTTGTTTTAGTAATGATCTTGACAAGAAGAAGTGGTGTGGATGTGAAAATCACTAAAAATAACAGAAATGGAATTAAATAGTGAATAAATTATGTAAATGAGCCTTGATGAATCTACTTTCATATGGAAGAAACGAAACGGTCAAATAAGTTGTATCCTAAGAGATATTTAGGTATTCGTGAAAATTCATTATAAATTAACCAGAGATAATTAGGAGTAATACCATATATGTATAGATTCCTCTTTGAGTCTAGTTTCTATAGAAACAAACTGAATCTGTATTGAAGCCCTGCACAGGGAGATATTCAAGTTGTAACACACAAAGGTCAGTGTAGTCGACCCCTGTAACATGGGAGACTTTAACTAATAAACTGTACTAATTGGCTTGACCAAAAATTATAGAAAAAAATCTGTAGATGGACATATGAGTCTAGTTTCAGGGAAAAATTACGAAACTGATTTTTGAGTTTTGAAACTCCAGATATGATTTTTAAGGTGACAGTGATGCAGTAACCAGCTTGTCTAGAAATTTTTTTTTTGGACTGTGAAAACAATTAAGTTAAGTCTGTGTGCACCTTGTATTCAACTCCGGTAACGGATTCGGGTACGGGGTGTTACATTTCAATTCAATAGTTTTTCGTTTGCAATTCATAATAGCATTATGCAATCTTAACCAATCCACACCCAGAATTATATTAAATTTTTCGAATGGCAACAACATCAGATTGACCGAAAAACAGAAATCTTGAATCATCAACGGACAATTCTTACATATTTTATCTACCCAAACACACTTGCCTAAAGGGTTGATACTCTAATCACAATTTTAGTAGACTAAATTCATGCATACATACGAATGTGTTCATCCCGGATCTATCAATGCAATCACAGAAGTATCATAAAGAGTAAATGTACCAGTAATCACATCTGGAGACGAAGCTTCCTCACGAGCTCGGATAACATAGGCTCTGGCAGGTGCTCTAGCCTCAGATCTTGTAACTGTATCTTTAGTTGCTCTTTGGTAACCACTCATGTTTCCCATATTTCCCGATGGTCTACCTCTAACTGTATTGCCACTCGGCCTAGGATTTTGCATAATCTCTTGCTCAATAGACTAGGGACAATCACGGATAAAATGATCTAAAGATCCACATTTGAAACAAACTGAATTGTACAATCTACAATTTTTCAGATGTTGTTTACTAGAATCCTTGCACTTAGATTGATTAGGCCTGATATTACCAACACTAGCTACTGAGGTAGCTTTTGAACTCACAGAGGGTCTATCTCAATCATGTCTAAAATAACCCGTAGTAGCCTTTGAACCGCTAAAATCATCTCAAAATTTCTTTAATACAGACTGAAATGATTTACTCAATGATCTTTTTCGTACCTCTCTAGCTTCTAAGTCGACTTTTCTTTTCTCTTTACTCAATTCTTCAGCTTTACACGCTCATTCAACAAGCACCACCATTTCTTTTATTTCCAGAATCCTGACTAACAAGTAGATAACTTCATTTAAGCCATCTTCAAAACTTTTACACATTATTGCTTTGGTCGAGACACATTCTCATGCATCTTGACTTAATCTCATAAATTCTCGCTTGTATTCTGTAACAGACATACGACCCTGATTCAACTCAAGAAACTCTTTTCATTTCTGATCTATGAATCTCTCACTAATGTATTTCTTTCGAAATTCAGTTTGGAAGAAATCCCAAGTGATTCCTTCTCTCGGAACCACTGATATCAAAGTTTTTCATCACTGATACGTCGTATCTCTCAAAAGTGACACAACACATTTAACACATTCTTTCGGAGTACAAGACAACTCATCAAATACCCGAATCATATTCTCAAGCCAGTACTCAGCTCTCTCAGCATCATCATCAATAGTAGCATGATATTCTGTAGCCCCATATTTTCTAATCTTATCAACTGGAGGCTTATTTAGATGAATCAGATCACCACTTGAGGAACTACGAAAACTTGCAGGGGCAGAGGTTGAGGAGCAGCCGGATTTGTTCTAACATATTGAGTCAACCACTCATTTATCATTTGGAAGAAGACTTGCTTAGCCTCTCCCACATGGCTACTGGTAACAGGTCTAGAATCGGATTGCACTGCCCCTTGAGCAGGAGCGGGTGCATTACTTTCAACATCGTAAGCTATGGCTCGTTCGGGATCCATCCGCTATATAAAAACACATTTTCATTGTCAGGAATCATCACAGTATTGCATTTCGTATATATGGCATGTATAGCTAGACTAACACATGCTACGTTAGTCCTAGAATCGATTAAACCGTAGCTCTAATACCAACCAAATGTAACACCTCTAACCCGTATCTATCACCGGACACTAGGGTTAAGAGGCATTACCGGATATTTTAGAACATTTAACAATGAATCCACAACTTTAATCATACATTATCATATCATAACAATTCATACACATATAGTCCCTTTAGATGGTCTACGAGACCTTAAACATGCTTTAGGAAGGGGTCGGGACTAAACTGAGTACATACAACATTTTTTGAAACTAAACAATTTTTCTAGGTTTCAAAGGTCACACGCCCGTGTGGACAGGGCGTGTGCCTTACACAGTTACCAGACACGTCTGTATCATAGGCCGTGTAAAAATAGGACATACATACTTGTAACACTCTTAACCTATATCCGTCGTCAGATTAGGGTTATGAAGCTTTACCGATCAAAACACAATTCATAACAGATAGACAATACAAATCATGCACCTTGTACTATAATTTCCTTTATAAAAGTTATTTTTTGAAAATAAAATAATAACCAACCTTTTATTCATACTAGTCAAATTCATATATTTAAATCACATATTGAAACACATAATCATGCTTTATCGAACATTCTCTTATACAAACCATGTTTCAATATTTAACCATTTCCATACCATTTGCTTACTCAAAAATTTGAAACCAAGCTATTAAATATCAAAACCAAATTGTACATGTTTCATAATTACAAAATTTGAACCATATGATCACCACCTTAATAGTAATTGAATACATAAATTATGGTTAAGCATATTTCATTACAAATACAAGTGCATATATTACATCATCCCTTTGTACATATCCATTTCATAAGCTAAATATCATTCATATCATTTATTTGGTATTCAAGTATGTATCAATATCAAATACTACAAAATGAACAAGCATAACCTTTGGACATTATAATTTCATGCGCATTTTTTCCATAACCTTAATAACTAATTATAAACTCAATTTCCGAGCCAAACCTATCAAATTTCATATGCTGTATACTTTATCAAAAATTATATGTACACAATTAATTCATTTTCCATCTATACGGCTAGCAAACCAACCTAAAAATAATACCCACTTCACTATAGCAAAATTTACCAATTTGAGCCAAATAATAATTCAAACTTATCCATTTTTAGCATACAAAATTATCTTGTTTAAATATCATATATCTAACCATTCAAATAAACAACCATTCAGACATCAATTTCAACCTCAATAAGGCATAAAATTTCCATCACCCACTTTTAAAGCTAACATACTGTCTCAAACTTAATATCACAACAATTATGTCACTTCTGTCTATTTAAGTGGCCATCAAGCATACTCAAAATATAATCATCAATTTCCATCATGAATCGTACTTAAAAACACAACCACTCAGGCATAATGTAAGTATAAACTTTGCCGATGCAAACCAAATCGACATAACCAATACTCAATCAAATATATATCACTTTACCCTATTATCAAGCCAAACATAACACTTTTCATACTTTCCAAAATGAACTACTTCCATGGCTGATTATTCATCCTCATTATCATTTCTTAATGCCAAACCATATAACCAAATACCACACACATATATATATACCATAAACCATTCTTCCATAATAACCTTAAGACTTGACCGAATACACACAACATTAACATCTTAAACAAGCCATTTTCGCATGGCTATATATATATACACAAATTTTTAAACCGAATATATCAAAATTATCCTATACTTGTCGCATAACCTAACCTTAAAGCAATAATTTACCGAAACAAAACCTGGATAATGTGATGAGATCTTCTAAGACTTCCAACCTGAACGAGTCTCTAAAACTCCATAAACATAGGAAAAACACAGAGAGTAAGCTTTAAAAGCTTAGTAAGCCATAATCAGATAAATCATTTCAATAATATTTAAAAATCAATATCACTAAGCCGAATTTAACAAATCTCAATCACATATACATTCATTGTACTTGTAAATTCATATACCACATTAAATAACTTCTCTTATCTTATTTATCAATGAATATATATACTTTAATTCAATCATATAAATCAAGTTTGCACATAATTATTACATGATTAATCAAAACATGTCTTGCTTCACTAGTCAATTTACATATATACAAACTGTACATCATAACACCATCGTCTCGATATCTATTTCATATCCAATTTTCAAATCAAAATAGTATATCTCAAAACCATGTTTCTTGTTTCATATTTCACATGTTCGAATCATAGAATCACAAGGTCATACAACTAGAACATATAACACACATTCATTTATATACATTTCTTTCATTCATAATAATATATGTCACATATCATCATTAGAAACATATTCACCTACCATTTCTGAATTCATATACAATTCACACATACCAAAAATCATATATGTACACATGTTTCATACTTTAATATCAAATACGTATATTATTTTACCGAATATAGATTTGCATTCAATATACTCATAACCAACTTTATAACATAATTCATATATCACTTCAAATACCAAAACTTACCTTAATTTCCATACTTTAGCTAACACATACCTGAACCTTTTAACTCGATTTCGTATTCGGTCTTTACTTAACATTACTCGTTGAATAATTTGGGTACATGTAATTACATATCGATGCCATTGTCCCGACATGGTCTTCAACAAAATCTCTAATTGATGCCAATGTGCCAGACGTGGTCTTACACGATATCTAAAATCAATGCCAACGTCCCAGACGTGGTCTTAGACGATATCTCAAATCGATACCAACGTCCCAGATGTGGTCTTACACAAATCATATCTCAGAATCCAATGTCAAGACATATGTATCCTCTACTATTCCTAGGGTTCGTACGGGCTTTTCGAACATCGTCACGTTATCAGAAATTTCTCGTATTCATATATTCTGCTTCTCAAATAATTCAATATTATAATAACATATATATATATATAACTTATTCATAATACATACATTTGCATTACTATTCGGCATATATATATTATTCACAAATCAATTCAGCACATATAATACATATATATTTCAATTTAACAACATTTATTTACTTATGACTTACCTCGTATGGACACGAACGGATCGAAACAACTAAACGATAACTTTCGATTTTCCCGATCCAAATCCGATTTCCACTTTTATTGATCTAATTCAATACAAATTTAACTCATTCAAACATATTTTCACTCAACTTAGTCCAAAAACACATAAATGGGCAAATTACTATTTTACCCCTGACATTTTACACTTTTCACAAATTAGTCCCTATTGCACAAAACACAAAATATGCAAAATTTCAATATACCATGTCGAATATTCATCTTCCTTATACAAGTCCACACATTTCATTTATTTCACATTTTAGTCCCTCAATTTATTATTTTTACAAATTAGCCCTAATTACTCAAAATCATCAAAAATTCAAATATCTTTTATTTTCCAGCATCAAACAACAAAAGTCACAAGCTTTCAACAATGGAAAAATACAAAATCATCATCAAATTCAAAAGTTGAGACATGGGCTTCATAGGTAACATAGCAACGATCTCAAAAACGTAAAAATTATAAAAAATCGAACAAATACCTAATTCAAGCTTTAAGAGTGCTGAATATTCAAAGCTTTATCCATGGCTTCTTTCTTTTAACATTTGACCAAGCCAAATAAAAGATGAACATGCAACATTTTCTTTATGTTTTATTTTATTATACTATTATTATACAATTACCATATTAACCTTTATAAAATAATTAGAAAACCATATAATGGTTGTCTTTTACCATCCATCCCACTATCCAATGGCTAAATGTCATTTTAAGGACTTCATAATTAATTAATCAAAGCAAATAGGTACTTTAAAAAATAACTAGCCATTTTACATTTTATCCGATTAAGTCATTTTATTAAATCGAACACTCAAACGATAAAATTAAATAACAAAAATTTCATACATATAACTTAACATACTATAAACCCAAAAAATAATATTAAATTATTTTTTGACTCAAATTTGTGGTCCCAAAACTACTATTCTAAATAAGGTCTAAACCGGGTTGTTACAATACTGACTTGTACCGCACAGCCGGAGACATGCCCGTGTGCCTTGGCTGTGGTCGAAACTGACTTGGGTCACACGGCTAACCACATGCTCGTGTGCCTAGCCCATGTACCCTTCAAAATGGCCACACAATTTGTATATAGACTTACCTCGTACGAAAATGAACGTATTTAATCGACTACTCGACCACTTTCGACTTTTCCCGATCTAATTTTTTTTTCTTTGATTCTTGATCTATACACATTCAAATTTAACTCTTTTATTCACCACATCATTCAATTCAATCCATGTACACATATTTAGGGCATTTTACAAATTAGCCCTCATATTTTCACATTTTAACATTTAAGTCCCTATTTTATAAAATCACAAAATACACATAATTTCTTTATACATATGCTTGGCCAAATATTCCCTTAACTCATATAAGCCCATATATTTCATTTATTTCACATTTTAGTCCTTCAAAATCTCATTTTCACAATTTAGCCCAAATTATTCAAATTCATCAAAATCCCAATAAAAAACATATTAACCCAACACATATCTTTCATTTTTCATCAATACCATCACAAATCTCACAAGAGCATCAATGGCATAATCCAAAATCATCATCAAATTCTAAAATTGAGGCACGGGCTTAATAGAACACAAAGCAACGATCACAAAAACGTAAAAATTATCGAAAACCGATCAAAGAATATACCTTAATCAAAATCAAAAGGAGCTGAGCCCTAAAACACCATGGAAGCTTTATTTTTTCTTATTTTCTTTGTATTTTTGGCAAAATGATGAAAAGATGATGCAAAAATCATGTTTTGTTTAATTAATAAACATTAATTCATCATTTACCAAAAAAACCTTATTATATACATTTAAAATCCACTAACCCCTAGCATATATGTCTATTCATAAATTCAATGGTCTAATATCAACATAAGGACCTAATAATTAATAAGCCATGTCAATTCGACACTTAATCAAATAGAAGGCCACTTTTTTTAATTTACACTGTGACAGCCTTAAATTGACCCTAGTCGGAAAGCGGTTTCGGGACCGCTAAACTGAATCACCGAAGTATTTGAATATAATATTTATTGTCTAAAATATGTGGATATGAATGTGTGAAAGTTTTAAGCTTCGATTTAGTCGATTGCATGTGAATTTAGTTAATAGGACTTAGGTGTGACACTTTTGAAATGTGATAGGTTAATCTATAAGGATCTAATAGTGCATGATGTCAAAAAAGAGGGTACTTGCATGTCAAATTAGCCAAATCTTGGATAGTGGCCGGCCATGGTATGGGCTATTAATGGTAATATGTATTTTTCTATTAACATTTTTTTTAGTTACAAAATAAAATAATGAATTAAGAATAATAAAACATGAGGTGAGTGGGAGGAGAAACCAAAGTTGTTTCATCCTTGCTCCTCCGTTGCCGTGACTTGAGGGAGGAAGAAGAAAAAGAATTCTCTTGCTTCATGTTCGGTTGGTTGATGATTAGGAAGAGGTATGTTTGATGTTATTCCATGAAATTCATACATATTTTTAGTTGTTAGTTTGAATTCTACCTAGCCCATGGTTTAAATCTTTGCTATTTGATGGAGATGATACTCGGCCATGGATGTTGTCTTTCTTGGTTGGTGTTTGATGTTGTGTTGATGAGGTATGAAGATGATAGAGTTTGAGTGCTTAATAAAAGGATTGGATGTGAGTGTGTGTGAGAATTTGAAAAGGATGGGTCTTAGCAACTTCATGAAGTGTTCGCCATGGTGCTAAAATGTTGTATTGTGTTTAAACTTAGAATTTTAGTTATATGGTTAGTATAGGTATGGATAACCTAATATGAGAGCATGAATAGATGAAGTGTTTTGTAATTATAAAAAATGGGTTAATTGATATGTGGTAAATGTTAAGTGTTAAATGAAATGGAAATGATATCATATTGGAATATGTATACTCGACCACATGAATGAGTACATAGATTGGTGTTGCTTATATTCGGCTATAGGTAAGCATATTGATGATTCTATCTTGACTTAGGTAATCGGCTAAAGGAGAATATTAGCTAATATGTTGAATTTGAATCATGATTTCATATATATGACTCTAATGTCTAATATAGATATATGGGCTAAGTACCTTGAATTTCTCTTGATGTTCAAAATGATTAAATCAATTTATTTGTTAAATTAAGCTCAAGAGCAAAGGGGAACTAAATCCGATAAAGGAAAGGAAAAAGTAATTGAATAGCCGTTGAAGTCGTTCGACAACGTCCGAGGTAAGTCTTCGAGTAATGAAACTTAGTTTATGATTTGATTAAGTCATGACATATAAGCATAACAAATAAACGGTGATATAATGTTTCTACTTGAATGATATATTGAGGTGATTAGTTTATACCTATGACGGGTAGCCGAATGTGTATAGAGATCATGTTATAAAGCCAATCAAAATCATGCTCTTTGTATGTGGCTATTGAGCCGAAATTGGTAAGGTTTGATAAGTGTCTTGTGTTTGAGCTTTAGTAATGAAAATGAAATATGGATGTGTCATGATTTATTGATATATGTGCATGATTATTCGAATGATATCCGAGCTAAGTCCCGAAGGCATTTGTGCTAGTAACTATATCCGGGCTAAGTCCCGAAGGCATTTGTGCTATTGACTAAATCTGGGCTAAGTCCCGAAGGCATTTGTG
Organism: Gossypium arboreum; assembly: GCF_025698485.1. Taxonomy (NCBI): domain Eukaryota; kingdom Viridiplantae; phylum Streptophyta; class Magnoliopsida; order Malvales; family Malvaceae; genus Gossypium; species Gossypium arboreum. Next base: position 30,972,795 of record NC_069078.1, read on the forward strand.
CGAGTTGCTATATCCGGGCTAAGTCCCGAAGGCTTTTGTGCTATTGACTATATCCGGGCTAAGACCCGAAGGCATTTGTGCGAGTTGCTATATCCGGCTAAATCCCGAAGGTACTTGGGTTTGGAAATGAGCGATCTTGCTGTAATAATTTCAGTTGTTATGCTCATAAAATCCAAACGATAAGGTATGTTTCATATATGCATCGGAAAAGTTAATTCCTTTTTAGATAGTATTCGCTCTATTGATTAACAACTTCCGGCCTTTAGTTAGGTTTGATCCCCTGTGTATGAATATACTGGTTGAGGTGTGAAGTAAGTATGATTTTGGGAATATGCGTATATGTAACTATTTATTTAGTCATATGAACGCTATATTTTAGCCGTAAATAATTTCATTACTTGAACTTACTAAGCATTAAAATGCTTACTCTGTTACTTTGATTCTCTATTTTATAGATTTTGTTCGTCAGCTATCGGACTCGGGAGTGTCAAAGTCGAAGTCATCCACACTATCTAAGCCACTTTTTGGTACTCTTTTAGTTCAATTTTGAAAATGGCATGTATAGGGCTAACCCTTGTTGTTAATTAAGTACCCTTTTGGTAATGTGTATTCGTATAGCCATGCGAAAATGGCTCGTATATTTTGAAGTATAACATTATGGTCTTGTGATATGGTTATTAAGTGGTGTAGAAATGTTTGGTAATGACTAGCCATTGGAATGGCCAATCATGGTCCTATTGGTGCTACGTACGTCATGGCTAATCGGGATTACCCTTGATAATAATGTATGTCAATTTGCTATTCGATTCATGGAAATTTATGAAATAGGTAAAATTTACCTTAAAATAGATGCTGACAGCAGCAGTGACGTAAGTTGGAAAAATCACTAAAAACAGTAGAAATGGAATTAAATAGTGAATAAATTATGTAATCGAATCTTGATGAGTCTATTTTCATATGAAAGAAACGAAACAACCATATGAGCCGTATTTTATGAGATGTTTAAGTTTTTGTGAAACAGGGCCAGAGCGTTTTCTGGATCCCCTGTTCTGATTTTGAAAATTTACCATAAATTAACCAGAGACAATTAGAAGTCATTCTTTATATGTATAGGTTCCTTTTTGAGTCTAGTTTCATTATAAACAAATGATATAAGTATTGAAGCTCTGTACAGGGATATATCTAAGTCGTAATGCATGAAGGTCAGAGTACTTGAACAGTGAAACAGGGGAGACTTTAACTAATAAACTGTACTAATTGGCTTGACCAAAAATTCTAGAAAAAAATTTATAGATGAATATATGAGTCTAGTTTCAGGAAAAATTTATAGAATCGGTTTTCAAGTTTTGGAACTCGAGATATGATTTTTAAAGTGACTGTGATGCAGTTAGCCAGCTTGTCTGGAAATTTTAAAATGAACTGTGTAAGTAAATGAATTAAGTCTGTTAACACCTCGTGTTCGACTCCGGCAACGGTCTCGGGTACAGGGCGTTACATACATGATTAAGTCCTTTTTCTAAATTAAGCACACAAACGATCAAATTTTTATACGAAACTTTCACACATATTAATTCACATATTATAAGCACAAAAAATAATATTAAAATATTTTTTTGACTTGGATTTGTGGTTCCAAAACTACTGTTTTGATTAGGGTCTAAACTAGGCTGTTACATCTAGTGCCCAAATTACAGATAATATCCTCTTGGGACGTGGTATAATGAAAATTGGGGTTTCTACCCAGGTGGTTACCTAGAGGTGCCTAGATCTAGTCCCATCGCCCTCTTTTCTACCACCATGACCTCTTTTACTACCACTACCGCGATAGCTACTACCCTCGCAATGACTATCTTTGAGGATCACCACATTTTGATTAGGACATTGGCTCGCAATATGCCCTCTCCCAAAACATTCAAAACATTGGACATCTCGAGGTCGTCCTTACTGACCTCTATATTTGCCTTTATTTGAAACAAATTCCTTTTTGTTACCTTTAGGCATGTGTACTATTTACCTTTTACCTAGGGCACCACATCCTTCTTTCTCACATTTTGGTTCCAAGTAGAGGAAGAGTAAAAACTATTTCCAGTTCTAGAAGACCTTTTTCTCTTTAACTTCCTTTCCATTTTGATTTTCACATGCACCATATCTATGAATTTGACATAGTGCTGAAGCTCAATTATGTTGGCAATCTCTTGATTGAAACCTGCAAAAAATCCTATCATGGTGGCATCATGATCCTCTTCAAGGTTTGCACGGATCATTGCAATTTCCATTTCCCTATGGTAATCCTCCATACTCTGGGAACCTTGGGCAAGACTTTGGAGTTTTTTTAAAGATCCCTGTAATGGCCCAAATCCTGAAAACCCTATTAAAATTATTTGTGTATTGTGGCATGGAAGTATGGCTGACTTGGTGGTAGTGTGCTTTAAGAGTGTCTGGGAAGTCATGGGTTCAAGCCTTGGCTTGAGTAAGTTTTTGCTCCTACTTCAATAAACCCTTATTTTCTAATAGTAGGCTTCTTAAATTAATGTGGGTAAAGCATGTCATAAAAAGCTGGTTGGTCCAAGGGTTAATGGCATGTTTCTGTTGCCAAGGGACTTGAGTTCAAGTCCTGTTACATGCAAAAAAAAAAAAGGAGTGTTTTATTTTGCTTATTACCGTGTAAGAATTTTTATGTCAGTGGAACTCTGTAGCTTGGACAGTTGAAGAGTTTGAAAAGGGTTTGAATTGGCTGATTGAGGGTTGCGAGGAGAGATTTGGGGAGAAAGTTGAGGGGATCATGGAGTGGTTGGGCTTCTAGAAGATGGCCAAAAGTGGGATTCCATGATGCAAATTCGGTCATAGTCCTTCGGGGTGCCAAAATTGTGAGGTTTTTGTTCCCATTCTTAATAACTGACATTTTTTTGGCTTCTTTCCTCTTTCGATTTTGGGGTCTTTTTGGTAACCGAATATTGAGTGTGTCCATTCGGGGAACTGGTCATTTGGGATTTGTTCTTCAACAGTGTTTTGTAGCCGACCTCTTCTGTTCTTTTTGGACCTTGGTAGTCTTTTTCCCCTTGTGTTCCTCTGGCTGAACACCCTTCTCTAACTTGTTCGGGTTTTCAGTCTTGGCTTCGTTTGGTTATTTTTCCTCTCCTCCCTTCTTAGTCGACTTCCCTAAATCGAATACATCTTTTCTTCCTTATCTTATTATCTAGATACATTGGACGAATTCTGCATCCCTTTGTTTTAGTTTCGGTTGTTACAAGTTTTCTCTGGTAAATCTGTGAGCACTTGACTTCTTCTTGTGTCTTTCAACTCTTATCAAATCTCTTTTTTTTGCACTGTTTTACCTGATTATTCTCTTGTGGTATTGTCGAATCTCATCTCCCTTTTCTTGTGTGGTGTTCATGATGTCCTAGTTTCTTGAGGAGGGTAGGAGTGGTAAACGGTATTGAAGCTGTTGAACCTTTCCTTCATCACTCGATCAAAGGTAACCCTGTTTGTAGTAATTGCGTTTGACTGGGATTGGTTGGTTGCATCTTTTGGGGGTTGGCCGAATGCTACTTTCTCCATGTTGGGGTTTTATGTTGTTATAATTAGTATAGGTTGATCCAACTCATGAGTTTTGGGCTATTGTAACTAATAGATCTCGCTGGTAACACAAGTATCCGACGAGGAGCGTGTGGTCAATCTTAGTCAGCGATCTAAGGGGACTAGGCCTTTCGTTCAATCAAAGGTGGTATTTTGATAAGTTAGGATCGTATAAAGAGTGGTGGTTAACCCTATTGTCAATCGAATAACAAAATACCTTGATTTAATGTAGGTTTGGTGCTCGTGGGCTATTGGCACATCTTCGTAAATAGGTGTGTAATCACACTGCAATAATGGTTACTTGGCAAAAGCCGGAAAACAGGTCTATTGACACCTCTTGAGCGTGCTCGCTCGTGTAATGGTTTGAATGCATAAGTGCGAGCAATCGATCGTAGAGGCCACCACGAGCGATTTCGTGGGTGTAGGCCACTTTGGCCACGTTGGACCAAAATAGGCCATGTAGGCCCCACAGGCTCGTGGGCCCTACACAGGTAAACCATACAAAGGTGTGGAGAATATTGGGCCAGGCTGTGTAGTTTACATGGCCAAGGCCACTTCTAGGCTACTTGGGCCACACAGGCATGTGAGCCAACATGGGCCCGCGATATGGGCTGTTGGCCCATTATCACTGATTGACTGTTAAGGTTGCACGGTCCCCAAGACGACTGTGGACCTACTATTAGGCCGGTAAGTATACCTGGGTCCTTATTTCGGTAAGATGACTGTATTACCCCTATGTGATGTATGACTTTTTGGTATGTCATTTTTACTTTATGTAAATTTATATTATATTGCATTGCATGGGGTGGGATATATGAATTTGGAGAAAGGGCACTGAAAGGCTATAAGCCAATTACTGGCAGCTCTGCTGCAACTACTGTTTTAGTGCCGCAACCGGTATGACTTGGTGTGTAGGGCTGGTAGCGGATGGATTGGGTAGGATTCTTTGTTTGCATACTATAGTGAAATGGGCTAAGGCCCAGACTGTAACACCCCGTACCCGAGTCCGTCACCGGAGTCGAACACGAAGTGCTAATGACATAAATATATTTATTTTCACATCCATTTAAAATTTCCAGCCACCGGCTAAGCGTATCACTGTCACCTTAAAAATCATATCTTGAGTTCCACAACTCGAAAATCAGTTTCGTGATTTTTCTCTAAAACTAGACTCATATATGCATCTAAAAATTTTTTTCTAGAAGTTTTGGTCGGGCCAATTAGTACAGTTTATTAGTTAAAGTCTCCCATGTTACAGGGATCGACTACACTGACCTTCGCGCATTAGAACTTGGATATCTCCCTGTACAGGGCTTCAATACTGATGCCGTTTGTTTCTATAGAAACTAGACTCAAAGAGGAATCTATAAATATATGGCATGACTCCTAATTATCTCTGGTTAATTTAAAATGAATTTCCAAAGTCGAAACAGGGAATCCAGAAACCGTTCTTGCCCTGTCTCGCGAAAACCTTAATATCTCTTAACATACTATTCATATGATCGTTTCATTACTTTCCTATGAAAATAGATTCATCAAGGTTCATTTACACAATTTATTCACTATTTAATTCCATTCCTAATATTTTTAGTGATTTTTCACATCCACACCACTGCAGCTGTCAACCTCTGTCTTTAAGGTAGATTTTACCTACTTCATAATTTCCTTGATTCAACTAGCCCTTTTAGCATACATGGCACAAAAGATGATCACGGTTAACCATTCCAAGGGCTAATCGATTCCAAACATTTCCACATCTCTTAATGAACAACATACAAAATGATTATGATACCATGCCAAAGTGTATAAAAGCCATTTTCGCATGGCTAACCAAATTTATACAAAATCAAAGGGTCTATGACCAACAAACGAAAGAGTAGTCCTATACATGCCATTTCAATGTTCAACCAAAATTTGTACCAAAAGGGGGCTTTGATAGTGTGGGAGACTTCGACTTCCAAAAATCTCGAGTCCGATGGTGACGAGCCAAAATCTATAAAACAGAGAACAAAGAAACGGAGTAAGCAATTTATGCTTAGTAAGTTTTGAGCAAGGATTCCAAGACAACAAAAGCATAGCATTCATATAGCTAAACGGATAATTTCATATGCACACATTCTCAATATCATACTTACTTCACATTACCAACCCTTATGTTCATACACAAAAGATCAACTTAGCTAAAGGCGGTAGCTCGTTTATCAATCGAGCGAATACTTATTTGTAAGGGCTCAACTAATTCAAAGCACATACAAAACATACCTCATTGCTGGAATTTTGCAAGCATATTAACTGAAATTTTTACAGCAAGATTGCTCATTCCCGAATCACTTACCTTCGGATTTTATCCGGATATAGCAACTCGCTCAAAAGCTTCGGGACATAGCCCGGTTATAATAGCTCACACAAATGCCTTCGGGACTTAACCCAGATTTGGGAACTCGCACAAATGACTTCGGATCTTAGTCCGGATATGGCCACTTAGCACAAAGCCTTCGGGACTTAGCCCGGACATCATTCAAATAACCATGCACATTTAACACTAAATCATGACACATTCGTATTTCATTTTCATTAGCAAAACTCAAACACAAGACACTTATCACACTTGCAAATTTCGGCTCAATATCCACACACAAAGAGCATGATTTCGATTTGCTTAAAACATGATCTAATCAAATCATAATTTAAGTTCCATTACTCGAAAACTTACCTCGGATGTTGTCGAACGATTTCGATGGCTATTCGACCACTTTTACCTTCCCTTTATCGGATTTAGATCCCCTTTGCTCTTGAGCTTAATTAAATAAATAAATCGATTTAATCATTTGAGCATCGAAAAGAGGAACACAAGGCACTTAGCCCACATTTATACATTAGACATTAAAGTCACATACATGTGAAATCATGCATCAACTCAAGATATTAACCCACACTCCTTTTTAGCCGATTGTCCTAACCAAGATAAAGGCATCAATATGCTTGCCTCTAACCGAATGCATGCACACCAATCCATCTCATGTGGCGAATATGCATGTTGATGTTGAGGCCAATTACATATTTAATACCACACATAAATGGCATACATTTTACTAACTAATGCATTACATATTGTAGCTCAATACGCATCTATCATTTACTTCATAACCGAAACATCATCATAAGAAAATATATACCTTGAGATAGTATATATGTCATACCAATACATCATGTGCAAACATATATACATATAGGTGCAAGGGCCGAATCTCAAGTTGATTATAACCAAATATGAACATATATCCAAAACACAAATCTTACTTACCATGCAATAAGCATAAATCATACTTATGGATATACCATGGCCGAATACATCACAACACCATACCATTTCAATTTTGGTCATGGTTAAACAAAGAACTTAATGTCTCACTCAAAAATGCTAAAAAGAAAATCCAAGAGTCATCAACCCACCATCACATATATCATTAACAAGCTTCATATTTAGCATGCAATGGAATTAACACAAAATCCACCTTGGCTGAATATCATCCCCATGACATAGCAAAGATTTGAACCATGGGCTAATTAGAACTCGAGCTAGCAACTAAAAACATGCATGAATCTCATGGCACAACCTCAAACTTACCTTAATCTAGATACAAGTATGGCCAAACCTCCTCCTAATCCTCTTCCAAACCAAGCATGAAGCAAAACTCCTCCTTCTTCCTTAAAATTTTGGCCAAGAGAAGTGAAAAATGATGAACACTTTTTTTTTTTGTTTTCTTTCCCTCAACTCACGGCAATGGGGGGGATCACACACCTTCTTTCTTTTTTTTTTCTTCCCATTTCTTTATTCCTAACCTTAGTTTATTGTTTCCTCCCATAATGCACCAACACAACATGTCTATGACATGTTTTGCCTATCCTTCTTTGTCATGGCCGGCCACCACTTATAAAAAGAAGGGTATTTGACATGCAAAACCATTGTTTTGCATGCATGATTCAATTAGTCATCACACATTTCCCCATCCTACTTTCAAAGTTTACTACTAGGTCCTTTTTAGTGAAATTCACATTTATAACCCTAAATCAAAACATCAAAAATGTCACACACAAATTAACACATATTATAGGCATCAAAATGAATATTAAATTATTTTTATGCCTCGATTTTGTGGTCTCAAAACCACATTCCGACTAGGGTCGTTTTAAGGCTGTCACACAGACTACCACTGTTACTGAAATGGGCTCAGGCCCAGACTGCTACTACTACTGAAAGAAGGGCTAAAGCCCTAACTGAAATTGAAAGGGCTTAGGCCCAAATTGTGTTTACTCTAACTTATGTTTTTATGGGATTCCACACACTGAGTTTTCATAAACTCACCCATCTGTTAACTGTGAAGAAATCCCCAGGCTTTAGCTGGATTGAAGCGACAGAGGACTCAGAGGTGGCCACTCAACGAAGTTTCTTTTAATATTATAACTAAGTTTTTAATTTGGGTTTTCAATATGTAATAAGGCATCTTTAATTTTATTTTAATTTTAATTTGGGGATTTAACTAATTGAATTTTAATCTTGTAACACCCCTATCCCGTATCCATTGCCAAAATAGGTAAGGGGCATTACCAGACAAACAAAACATTTCAAGCCAATTCAAAATCACATATATCATATAACATCATTTCATAAGCAATCATCTCTTAAGATAGTCTACGAGACCTAAAATATACTTTTAGGAACAATCAGAACTAAACCAAACCCATTCATAAATTTCAGAACTCAAAAAATCTTTCAGTTCTGTTGAGTTCACACACCCATGTGACTAGGTCGTGTGCCTTAAAAGGGCATCAGACACACCCATGTGAAGCAGCCGCGCCTAAACAAGGCACCCATACTGACTTTCACCCACGGCCAATAGGCACGCTTGTGTGCTATGGCCGTGTGATACTTAGCTAGCTACTGACTTGAGCCCAGGGCCATAAGACATGCCTATTTGCTATAGCCGTGTGGATCTTGAGAGGTTACTGATTTTCTTACATGGCAACAAGGCACGCCTGTGTCCCCTGACTGTGTGGCACAATGCAGGCTTGGTTTAAGCCAACTTGCCACCCCTATATGGGTCTTTCCTACTAGAAAGGTTAAACAACATTCATACAACAATTTTCAACCAATTCCATGCTCAAAACATGCTTCATTACAACTAAATCATCATCATTCAACAACCCATTCATAATCATACCAAAACTTGCACTAGTTGCTAGCCAACTCTCATGGCATAACATATATTTACAAATAAAAGCTTAATACATAGACCTTCTAGCCTATACATGCCATATTTTAAAATATTTACACTTTCAAAAGTACCAAAATGAGTTCAATAGTGTGGTGACGATCCTCGACTATCCCCGAGTCTTCAGTAGCTACGATAACTGTAAAACAGACAGAAATCACACAGAGTAAGCTACAAAGATCTTAATAAGCTAAATACAATTGGTCTAACTACTAAAGCTTATAAGTATAATTCAACCATAAAGATTCATAGCCATCTCATAGAATAATTCATAAGCTTAACCATGCTCATTTGTTTGCGTATATGCCATGCTTCATTTCCAGATTCCGTACATATTTCACAGAGACAGAGTCTTTTATATTCAGAAATTTAGTACTATACAAACATACCTGTATAGGTTATACATTTCATATACTCATTCTTATTTTTCATACTCTATCATCAGACAGTTCAGAAACGATACTGATACTCACAAATAAGTACAATGCCGACGTTCCAGACGTGTTCTTACATGTAATTCAATATCGATGCCTTTGTCCCAGATAGGGTCTTAGACGAAATCAGGTATGATGCAGATGTCCTAGACATGGTCTTATATGTAAATCTTAATTGAGGCCTATGTCCCAGACACGGTCTTACACAATATCTCAAATAGATGCCAACTACCTTTAGAAGTATATAGAGCTTTTCGGATACGAACATATTATCAGACTTTACTCAAAAGATATTCATCAGGCTCTCAAGGCCATCCAATATAGATTACAATTTATATATGTGGAAATGAGTCAATTTAACACATAATTGTAATTTGACTTACCTTGGACAGATTTCGGATGAAACGAGTCAACTATTCAACTATTTTGCACTTTCCTCGATCTAAGTTTGATTTTCTTTGTTCTTGATCTAATACAATTCAAATTCAACCATTCAATCATTCATTTCATTCAAAAATAATCCTTGAGCACATATTTTGGACACTTTGCATTTTAGCCCTTACATTTTCACACTTTGACAATTTAGTCCATTTTTTTCACAAAATCATAAATATGCAAAATTCACCAATACTATAGCTTGGCTGAATATACATGGCTTCCATACCAGCCCAAATAACATATTTAATTCACAATTTAGTGCTTCAAAACCTCATTTTAACAAATTAACCCAAATAGCTCTATTTCATCAAAATTCAAAGACAAAACTTATAAATCATCTACCAAGCGTTTAAAATTCATCCAAAAACATCACGAAAACTCATGATATCAAAAATGGCATTTCATGAAATCTTTAACAGAAATAGAAATTCAAACATGGGTTTTGAAGAACACGAAGCAACAATCACAGAAACATAGAAATTATCAAAAACGGACCAAAATACATACCTTAATCAACCAAAACAAGTGCCAAAACTTAAAGCTCTATTCTTTCTTCTGTTTCTTTGATTTTCGGCAAGAAAAATATGATAATGGCCATTTTTATGATATGTTTTATTATATTAAACATTATATGCCATTACCAACTTTGCCCTTATTAATACATGTGAAATTTCACCTACTAATGTCCATAATTGTCCACCATTTAAACAAATGGTACATTTAACATGCAAGGACCTTTATTTTAAAAGCCAAGCCAAATAGGTGCTTTAACATCTAGCACTCAACTTTTACACTTTACGTGATTTAATCCTTTTTCATAATTAAGCATAAAAACAGACAAATTAAATCACAGAAACTTCATAGGTGTAAATTCTCATATCACAGACAGAGAAATTAATATTAAAATATTTTTTAGAATCAGTTACGTGGTCTCGAAACCACTGTTCCGACTAGGGCTAAAATCGGACTGCTACAAATCTGGTAGTAGCAGGTCTCAGATTTTTAAGAAAATATAAACAAAGGTTTTTCTAAAAACACCACATTTACGCAACATTTCTGAATGTTGCCGCAACAAACACTGTTTTAAAGTTTAATAAAAAATTAATATAATTAATATTTTGCTAAGACAACTTGAGCTTTCACAATGAACTAGACATCCTAAATTTTTGTTCAGAACCTAAAGAAGTTTTATGTCGAATGAATTTTCACGAAATTTATGTTTTGGAAAACACTCCAATGTGACATTACCGATTCGGCCATAACGTCTAGGCCTGGTTTGGGGTTTACATTTAGTGGTATCAGAGCCAGGTTACAAAACTTGGTTGTGGATTTGGATTTTTCAAAAATGTGGAAATTTCAACAACATTGTTTTAAACTGGTTAAAAAATGATTATTTGAAAGTGTTTTACTGAAGGAGTTGTACATCTAGTCTCCGCACTGATCTTGTAAGTTTTTTTATTATTTTTTTGAAAGGATAATATTGAAATGTTATTTCTAAGACTACTTTAGGTAGTGAAACTTTACTGAAACCCTTTAGTTAGTGTAAACTATGAATCATAGTAAGAATACGAACTACGAAAACAAAACTCTTAAATAATATTGTTCATAAGATATCGATAATAAACACTAGAACAATAAACTGACTGGCATAAAACTTTTAATACAAATAAAAGCATTATTAGATAATGAGCGCTAGAGGTACTCGTAGTAGAGGCCGCGGTAGAGGCCACGCAGGTGCTTGGGCTAAGTCTTCATTTTTTGGACACTAGCCTAATGAGGAAGCTAGAGAGGCACCAGCTTCACCTATGGCTGAGATAGGGTCCCAAAATTGAGCTGCTGGGGATGACGCACTATCCCAAGCAATGTTAAGGATTCTGGAAAGGGTCGATGGGCCTAATATTGGCACTGTGGTCCCTGGTCAGTTACGGAATGACTCAGGTCTAATGGGGCTGAGATATTTAGGGGTATTGCAGGAGTTGCCCCTAATGTGGCTAAATATTGGATTAAGGCCACAAAAAGGATCATGAATGACCTTGACTGTACCCCTGATCAGAAGTTAAAAAGGCACAGTACCTCTACTGAGAGACGAGACTTACCAGTGGTGGCTTATTGTCAAAGAGGGCACTCAAGCCGATCGTTTGGCCTGAGAGTTTTTCTAGAATAATTTCCAGGCTAAATATGTAGGTGCCAGCTATATGGATGCACGTAGGAGGGAATTTCTGAATTTAACTTAGGGAGACAAGAAAGTCGCTGAATATGAGGCCGAGTTCTTACGACTGAGCTGCTAGGCACGTGGGATGGTGGCAGCAAAATACGAGCGGTGTGATCGATTTAAGGATGGCCTCAGAAATGGTTTAAGGGTTCTGATATCTCTTTAGAGGGAGAAAGATTTCATAGCACTGGTTGACAAGGCAACAATCGCCGAGGATGTAACTTGCGTTGAGCGCTAGAACAAAGAGAAAGGCAGAGGTAAGAGGGATGCTGAGCCTTCAAATTCTTTTCAGAGGTTTAAGAAAAAGCCCAGAGCTGAGGGGCCAACCAGAGTTAGGACCCCTGCTACTGCTACTAGTGGATCGCAGTTTTGTGCTGATCGCGGGAAACACCATCAGGGTGAATTGTGACAGCCCAAAATTGACCCTAGACGGGATGTGGTTTCGGGACCACAAAACCGAGGCATAAAAATAATTTAAAATTTATTGTGATGCCTATGATATGTGTTAAATTGTGTGTGACATTTTTGATGATTTGATTTAGTGTTATAAAGGTGAATTTCACTAGAAAGGACTTGTGTGAGAAAATTTAGAAATGTGCTAGGCAAATGCAAAGTGGCCTAATAATGCATGTTGTGAAAATGAGGGATTTGCATGTCAAATTTCCCTAAAGATAGCCTAGTGGCCGGGCATGACAAGGATGATGGGCAAAAGAAAACATGTCATAAACATGTTTTGTTAATGGTTGATGTCAAAATTGATAAAATATTAAGGTTGTAGGAAGAGAAACAAAAAAAAAGTGTGTGTGTGTGTGTGTTGCCCCCCTTGCCGTGAATGGAGCAAAGAAAGAAAAAAAAAGAGCTTCATTTCCTTTGGTTCTCTCTTAGCCGAATTGAAGAAAGAAAGGGGAAGGGGAGATTTCGGTCAACTTTAAGCTCAAAACAAGGTTAGTAATTCATGTTAGATTTTGAAATTTCAGCTTAATGTAAGTTGATTACTAAGTTCTTTAACTAGCCCATGTTAAAATTTTGGATTTGGGTGGTGCATGAAGTATTCGCCATGGTAGATAGTGAAGGGAGTTGATTATTTTCTTTGTGTTAAATGAGTGATTGTGGATGGGTGAAGTGTGAGCTAGTTAAATATTCATATAGTTAGGTTGGATGATAGGAAGAAAAAAAATCGGCTTGTGTATGTACACTAAGGCCGAATGTAAAGTTGGAGATTTGTGGGAAATGTATGTGTCTTGAAGTGTTGGAATGGAGAGGATGCTTTAATTGTGTTATGAACAATTATGTGTTAGAAATTGTGATTTTGGGTTGACTAGGATTTTCGGCCATAGTGGTCATTGAGGATTAAGGTTATGTTTCATGCTAAACTTGATAAATCTTGGTGTATGGGTGTTTGAACTAAACTAATGATCAAATAGATGCATAAATACAAAGTAAGAAGAATCGGCTATTGTATGTAATACTATTGCGAATGTGAAAATACTATACTTGAGTAATGAATATGATTGGATTATTGATAGTATGGTAATTGCATAAGGCTATTAGCCGAATAGCTAAGAACGTAAGGTAGTAAGATAAAAATTTTACCATGTCATTCCGTATGTCATAAGATCATTAAAATGTGGATACCAATATATGTACCAAAGCGGTTGAATGAGCTAATTTATTTGTTTAAGCTCAAGATCCTAAAGGAGAGGCGTCCAACAAGGGGAAATCGAAGATCATCGAGTAGCCGACTTGGAATTAATTACCGAACACAAGGTAAGTCATTAAGCACGTATTTGATATTGCTTAAATGATTGTAAAATTTATGCAATTGTGTTTAATGGGATGATATATATATATATAAAATGAAAATGTATGTGTATGGAGTGATGACATTTGTTGAATGTAAAAGAAATAGTGAAATGTGTAGAAAGTTTGCTTTCGGCACTAAGTGTCTTGAACAATACGTGTGTACGGTGACGAGATCGGCACTAAGTGTGCGTGCTGGAAATATATGGCACTAAGTGTGCGTGCTGGAAATATAAGGCACTAAGTGTGCATGCTGGAAAAATATGACACTATGTGTGCAAGCTGGAAAAATACTGACCTTTGGGTGTGCGAGCTCGGAGGTATGGCACTTGTGTGTGGGGCTTAAATTACGTGGCACTAAGTGTGCGAAATCGAGTAGTAAGCACAGTGTGTGCGTACTCTATATATATGGAGGGCGTGTCTCCATTGAATTGAGTATGGACAGCGGATCGGGTAAGTACCTCGAGCTCATGACGAATAGAGAATACGTTCATGCTTGGGGTTGAATTTGATAAGCCTTAAATCTATGTGATGATTGAAATTGTATGGTTGTGCTGGAAAATGAGTTAATGTGTAAAAATGCTTTGATTATCTTGTTGTGTAAAATATGAAATGTGGATGTATGACTTGGTACGAGATTGGACCGAAAGGTCCAAGGTATTATGGTATAGATTCGATATGGATGAGTACCTAGCCTCGTTTGTTGTACATGTTGTAGTAACTTTATCGGTGGATTGATGAATGCTTATGACTTCTGAGTTGTAAACTCACTCGGTGTTTTTCTTGTCACCCATTTTAGGTCTCTCGGACTCGTATTGTTTTGCGTGATCGGGACCGTCGTTGAAGTCATCACACCGCTGAAATCTTGTGGTATTGTTTTTGTTGTTGAAGAACATTTGGCATGTATAGGCTATTATATTTTGTCGAATTGTGGGTTGTAAACTTTAAGCCATGTGAAAATGGCCTATGTGGTCGTCGAGTGGGATGCTAGAACCTATAGCCACGAGTCTTAGAAACTCTAATTTTGATAAGGTGGCCATAATTTGTGTCATGTATGATGGATGATTAAGGCCAAGGAAAGATTCATGAAATTGGCATAGTCTACTGCAGTAACTGTTGCGGACAGCAGCAGTGAGATGAGATTGAAAAATCACTAAAAATAGTATAAGTAGAATTAAATAGTGAGTAAATTATGGAATTGAACCTTGATGAATCTATTTTTATATGGACGAAACGAAACGACCATATGAGCAGTATACTGAGAAATATTAAAGTTCTCGTGAGACAGGGCCAGAACGGTTTCTGGGTCCCCTGTCGCGACTTTGAAAATTTACCATAAATTATCCAGAAAGAATTAGGAGTCATTCATTATATGTACAGATTCCATTTTGAGTCTAGTTTCATTAGAAACAAACGGAACCAGTATTAAAGCCCTGTACAGAGAGATATTCAAGTTGTAACGCGCGAAGGTCAGAGCAGTCGATCCCTGTAACATGGGTGACTTTAACTAATAAACTGTACCAATTGGCCCGACCAAAAATTCTAAAAATAAATCAATGGATGGGTATGTGAGTCTAAATTCAGGGAAAATTTACGAAACCAGTTTCCGAGTTTTGAAACTCGAGATATGATTTTTAAGGCGACGGTGACGCAGTTTTCCAGCCTGACTGGTAATGTCAAATTGGTTGGTATCTTGAGAGGATTTGGCCGTTAACCCCTCGTGTCCGACACCGGCGTCGGTCACGAGTTAGGGGTGTTACAATTTTATTGGTATCATAGCTATGGTTTAGTTGGTTCTAGGACTACCATAGAGCGTGTGAGTCTAGCTATACATGCCAAATTGTTAGTGCTTAATAATGTGATGACTTCTGACGGTTGAAATTTTTGTTTTGATTAGCGATGGAACCCGGGATAGAGAGACCCTTGGCGGATGACGTTGAAAGTGTAGCGGCTGCCCCTGCGCAAGGGACACTGCCTGTTGAGCCTCAGTCATCCGCGAATAATCAAAATGAAGGGGCGAAACAAGCCTTCTTCACCATGATGAATGAGTGGGTCGCGCAATATGCCCGAACCAATCCGGGTGTCCAACCATTCCCGAATTTAAATAATCCACCCCAAGAGCCCGTGATGCCATCGCCATCGATCCTGTGAGGCTGAGTAAACCACCGTGGACTTGATTAGGAAGCGTGGGGAGGAGTTTAAGGCCATAGTTACCGATTTATGCCGAAAGGGCCGAAGTTCGCTTGATAACACCATTAGAGTGTTTGATGAACTGCATGCACACCGATGAATGTCTTAAGTGTGCTATATCTTTGTTAAGAGACTCACCTACTATTGGTGGAGGACCTTGATTTCCATAGTCCCAAAGGAACAAGTTACTTGGGATTTCTTTCAAACGAATTTCGGAAGAAATATATTAGTCAACTGTTCATCGATCGAAGCGTAAGGAGTTCTGGAACTCAAGCAAGGTCAGATGATCAGATCTCAATCTGAACATGAGTTCGTAAGACTTAGTCGGTATGCTCGGGAGTGTGTGGCTGATGAGGTTGCTATGTGCAAAAGATTTGAAGAAGGATTGAATGAGGAGTTAAAGTTACTAGTGGGAATTTTGGAGATAAAGGAGTTCGTGACACTAGTCGAACGAGCTCGCAAGGCGGAAGAACTTGGGAAGGAGAAGAAGAAGGCTAAATTTGAAGCAAGAGATTACCGTAAAAGATCAACGAGTAAAGCTCCGTTCTCAATCAGAAAGAGGTTCGTGGAGGACACCAAGAAGTCGAGGGAAATGCGGAATTTCCATTAGAGCCCGACCATTGACGGACTCTAGAGCTACATCGGTAGCTAGTGTGGGCAATAATCGTCAAGAGAGACCTGAATGTCCCCAATGTGGAAGACGACACCTAGGTGAATGTTGGGGTAAGTCTGTTAACTGACTCACATTACGGATGTGGTTCAAGGACCACTTCATTAAGGATTGCACTGAGCTAGATGAGAAGAATAAGATGCAAGGTGCGAGATCTAGTGGGGCGACAGCTAGAGGTAGACCCCGAGGGTTTCGTGGAGGTAGGGGTGGTAATCGAGGGGAGCCACCGATCGGCTGTTCGATCCGAGACCCAGCTCCTGCTAGAGCATATGCCATCCGCGCACGAGAGGAGGCATCCTCCCCGACGTTATCACCGGTACTTTTACTCTCTTTGATACTAGTGTGATTGCATTGATTGACCCCGCTCTACTCATTCATATGTATGTGAAACATTAGCATCCAAAGAAGACTCTACCGTTGAGTCTCTCGAGTTCGTAATTCGAGTGTCAAACCCTTTGGGTCAATACGCATTCGTTGATAAAGTGTGCAAGAGATGCCCCTAATAATTCGAGAATCCTTTTCCGGCCGATCCGATGCTTCTACCATCGATGAATTGATGTTATTCTTGGTATGGATTGGTGATCGTACATGATGCAAAGGTGGATCGCAAAAGGAAAACCATTGATTTGAGGAGTGCAAATAATGAGGTAGTCCGAGTCGAGTCTCTTCGATTTAAAAGGAGTGCCGATAATATCTTCTATGACCGCCGGAGATATGTGAAAAGGGTGTGAAACATACCTTGCGTATGTGTTGGAAAGTAAAGAGACGGAAAAGAAACTCGAATCAAGATCGTGGTTTGTGAGTATTCGATGTTTTTCCGGAGGAGTTACCGGATTGCCACCGGTTCGAGAAGTGGAATTCGCATCGGTTGTACCGGCACTACACCGATCTCAATAGCTCCGTATCGTATGGCATTAACGGAGTTAAAGGAATTGAAGGTTCAATTGCAAGAATTGACGGATAGAGGTTTCGCTCGACCGAGTTTTTCTCCATGGGGCGCACCAGTATTGTTTGTGAAAAAGAAGGACGGAAGCATGAGGTTGTGCATCGACTACCGTCAACTCAATAAAGTAACGATAAAGAATAAATATCCGTTGCCACGAATTGACGATTTGTTTGATCAATTAAAGGGAGCCTCGGTGTTTTCAAAGATAGATTTGAGGTCGGGATACTATCAGTTGAGGGTCCGAGAATCGGACATACCCAAAATCGCTTTTAGAACAAGGTACGGTCACTACGAATTCTTGGTGATGCCGTTTGGGCTCACTAATGCCCTTGCGGTGTTTATGGATTTAATGAATAGAATTTTCAGGCCATACTTGGATCGGTTCGTAATTGTATTTATCGATGACATTTTGGTCTATTCGAGAGATGAAACTGAACATGCTGAACACCTAAGGCTAGTGTTGCAAATCTTACGAGATAAGCAGTTATACGCAAAGTTCAGTAAATGTGAATTTTGGTTGAAAGAGGTTAGCTTTTGGGGCACGTGGTGTCCGCATCGGGTGTCAGGGTGGACCCGAACAAAATTTCGGCCATAGTCAATTGGAAACCTCCAAGGAATGTTACCGTTAGGAGCTTTTTGGGGCTTGCCGTTACTACCGACGGTTTGTAAAAGGATTCTCGATGATAGCCACACCCATGACAAAACCGCTTGAAAGATGTCAAATTTGAATGGACGGAAAAGTGTCGAAAGGTTTCACCAATTGAAAACCCATTTGACGAAAGCTCCAGGTTCTAGTACAAACCGAATCGGCAAAGAGTTTGTCATCTATAGTGATGCCTCCCTACTTGGGTTAGGTTGCGTATTGATGCAAGAAGGTCGAGTTGTGGCCTATGCGTCGAGACAATTAAAGCCACATGAGAAAAATTATCCAACCCATGATCTCGAATTGGCTGCCATCGTATTCGCCTTAAAGATATGGCGACATTACTTATTTGGTGAGAAGTGCCATGTGTATTCGGATCACAAAAGTCTCAAATATTTGATGACTCAAAGAGACTTAAATCTGCGACAAAGACGATGGCTCGAGTTGTTAAAAGATTATGAACTCGTCATTGATTATCACCCGGGAAAGGCTAATGTGGTTGCGGATGCCTTAAGTCAGAAATCACTGTTTGCTTTACGAGCGATGAATGTACACTTGTCTATTCTACCCGACAATGTGTTAGTAGCCGAATTAAAGGCCAAACCATTGTTGGCTCATCAAATTCGGGAAGCTCAGAAAGTTGATGAGGAGTTGCTTGCAAAACGGGCTGAGTGTGTTCTGAACAAGGAATCAGAGTTTCAAATTGATGATGACGATTGTTTGAGGTTCAGAAGTCATCTGTGTGTTCCAAAGAATCCAGAACTTATTTCGATAATTCTAAATGAAGCCCATTGTAGCCGAATGGCAATCCACCCGGGGAGTACGAAGATGTACAACGATTTGAAACGCCAATTTTGGTGGCCCGGTATGAAACGAGACATTTCTAAATTTGTTTCAAGGTGTCTGATATGTCAACAAGTGAAAGCGGAACATCAAGTGCCATCGGGATTACTTCAGCCGATCACGATACCCGAGTGGAAATGGGATCGAGTCACCATGGACTTTGTATCCGGACCGCCATTGTCACGAAAAGAAGGATGCGATCTGGGTCATTGTTGATAGACTGACCAAGTCTGCTCATTTTATTCCTGTCCGCACTGATTTTTCGCTTGATAAATTGGCAGAATTATACGTCTCCCAAATTATTCGATTGCATGGGGTGCCTATTTCTATCGTGTCGGATAGAGACCCAAGATTTACATCGCGATTTTGGAAGAAATTGCAAGAGGCTTTGGGTACCAAGCTGCATTTTAGCACTTTTCACCCCCAAACCGATGGTCAATCAACGGATAATTCAAATACTCGAGGATATGTTGAGATGTTGCATCCTTGAGTTTAGTGGTGCATGGGAACGGTATTTACCTTTGGTTGAATTCGCTACAACAATAGCTTTCAATCAAGTATCAAGATGGCGCCTTACGAGGCTTTATACGGTCGTAAATGCCGCACCCATTATTCGGATCAACTTAGTGAAGGAAAAATCTTGTGGTTGATTTGGTTAAGGATGCCGAGCAAAAGTTCGAGTAATTCGTGAAAGTTTGAAAGTCGCTTCGGATCGCCAAAAGTCGTATGCGGATTTGAAAAGAAAAGATATTGAATATCAGGTTGGAGACAAGGTATTTCTCAAAGTCTCACCCTGGAAGAAAGTGCTTAGATTTGGCCATAAGGGCAAATTGAGCCCGAGGTTCATCGGGCCATATGAGATATCCGAACGAGTCGGTCCAGTCGCGTATCGTTTGATTTTGCCCCCTGAGCTCGAAAAGATTCACAATGTTTTTCATGTCTCGATGCTTCGACGATATAGGTCTGATCCATTGCACGTAATTGCTCCATCTGAGATTGAGATTCAGCCTAATTTGAGCTATGAAGAGGAACCAGTTCGCATTATGATGCGTGAAGTAAAAGAGTTGCGCAATAAGAAAATCCCGTTAGTGAAGGTGTTGTGGCATAAACACGGAATTGAAGAAGCCACTTGGGAACTTGAGGACTCTATGAAAGAGCGATACCCGAGCCTATTTACCGGTAAGATTTTCGGGGACGAAAATTTCTTAAGTGGGGGAGAGTTGTGACAGCCCAAAATTGACCCTAGACGGGATGTGGTTTCGGGACCACAAAACCGAGGCATAAAAATAATTTAAAATTTATTGTGATGCCTATGATATGTGTTAAATTGTGTGTGACATTTTTGATGATTTGATTTAGTGTTATAAAGGTGAATTTCACTAGAAAGGACTTGTGTGAGAAAATTTAGAAATGTGCTAGGCAAATGCAAAGTGGCCTAATAATGCATGTTGTGAAAATGAGGGATTTGCATGTCAAATTTCCCTAAAGATAGCCTAGTGGCCGGCCATGACAAGGATGATGGGCAAAAGAAAACATGTCATAAACATGTTTTGTTAATGGTTGATGTCAAAATTGATAAAATATTAAGGTTGTAGGAAGAGAAACAAAAAAAATGTGTGTGTGTGTGTTGCCCCCCTTACTGTGAATGGAGCAAAGAAAGAAAAAAAAAAGAGCTTCATTTCCTTTGGTTCTCTCTTAGCCGAATTGAAGAAAGAAAGGGGGAGGGGAGATTTCGGTCAACTTTAAGCTCAAAACAAGGTTAGTAATTCATGTTAGATTTTGAAATTTCAGCTTAATGTAAGTTGATTACTAAGTTCTTTAACTAGCCCATGTTAAAATTTTGGATTTGGGTGGTGCATGAAGTATTCGGCCATGGTAGATAGTGAAGGGAGTTGATTATTTTCTTTGTGTTAAATGAGTGATTGTGGATGGGTGAAGTGTGAGCTAGTTAAATATTCATATAGTTAGGTTGGATGATAGGAAGAAAAAAATCGGCTTGTGTATGTACACTAAGGCCGAATGTAAAGTTGGAGATTTGTGGGAAATGTATGTGTCTTGAAGTGTTGGAATGGAGAGGATGCTTTAATTGTGTTATGAACAATTATGTGTTAGAAATTGTGATTTTGGGTTGACTAGGATTTTCGCCATAGTGGTCATTGAGGATTAAGGTTATGTTTCATGCTAAACTTGATAAATCTTGGTGTATGGGTGTTTGAACTAAACTAATGATCAAATAGATGCATAAATACAAAGTAAGAAGAATCGGCTATTGTATGTAATACTATTGCGAATGTGAAAATACTATACTTGAGTAATGAATATGATTGGATTATTGATAGTATGGTAATTGCATAAGGCTATTAGCCGAATAGCTAAGAACGTAAGGTAGTAAGATAAAAATTTTACCATGTCGTTCGTATGTCATAAGATCATTAAAATGTGGATACCAATATATGTACCAAAGCGGTTGAATGAGCTAATTTATTTGTTTAAGCTCAAGATCCTAAAGGAGAGGCGCCCAACAAGGGAAATCAAGATCATCGAGTAGCCGACTTGGAATTAATTACGAACACAAGGTAAGTCATTAAGCACGATTTGATATTGCTTAAATGATTGTAAAATTTATGCAATTGTGTTTAATGGGATGATATATATATATAAATGAAAATGTATGTGTATGGAGTGATGGCATTTGTTGAATGTAAAAGACATAGTGAAATGTGTAGAAAGTTTGCTTTCGGCACTAAGTGTGCGTGCAATACGTGTGTACGGTGACGAGATCGGCACTAAGTGTGCGTGCTGGAAATATATGGCACTAAGTGTGCGTGCTGGAAATATAAGGCACTAAGTGTGCATGCTGGAAAAATATGGCACTATGTGTGCAAGTTGGAAAAATACTGAAGACCGGGTGTGCGAGCTCGGAGGGTATGGCAATCGTAAAAGCGGGCTTAAATTACGTGGCACTAAGTGTGCGAAATCAAGTAGTAAGCACTGTGTGTGCGTATCTCTATATATGGAGGGTGTGTCTCCATTGAATTGAGTATGGACAGCGGATCGGTAAGTACCTCGAGCTCATGACGAATAGAGAATACGTTCATGCTTGGGGTTGAATTTGATAAGCCTTAAATCTATGTGATGATTGAAATTGTATGGTTGTGCTGGAAAATGAGTTAATGTGTAAAATGCTTCGATTATCTTGTTGTGTAAAATATGAAATGTGGATGTATGACTTGATGCGAGATTGGACCGAAAGGTCCAAGGTATTATGGTATAGATTCGATATGGATGAGTACCTAGCCTCGCTTTGTTGTACATGTTGTAGTAACTTTATCATGGATTGATGAATGCTTATGACTTACTAGTTGTAAACTCACTCGGTGTTTTTCTTGTCACCCATTTTAGGTCTCTCGGACTCGTATTGTTTATGTGATCGGGACCGTCGTTGAAGTCATCACACCGGCTGAAATCTTGTGGTATTGTTTTTGTTGTTGAAGAACATTTGGCATGTATAGGCTATTATATTTTGTCGAATTGTGGGTTGTAAACTTTAAGCCATGTGAAAATGGCCTATGTGGTCGTCGAGTGGGATGCTAGAACCTATAGCCACGAGTCTTAGAAACTCTAATTTTGATAAGGTGGCCATAATTTGTGTCATGTATGATGGATGATTAAGGCCAAGGAAAGATTCATGAAATTGGCATAGTCTACTGCAGTAACTGTTGCGGACAGCAGCAGTGAGATGAGATTGAAAAATCACTAAAAATAGTAGAAGTAGAATTAAATAGTGAGTAAATTATGGAATTGAACCTTGATGAATCTATTTTTATATGGATGAAACAAAACGACCATATGAGCAGTATACTGAGAAATATTAAAGTTCTCGTGAGACAGGGCCAGAACGGTTTCTGGGTCCCCTGTTGTGACTTTGAAAATTTACCATAAATTATCCAGAAAGAATTAGGAGTCATGCCTTATATTTACAGATTCCATTTTGAGTCTAGTTTCATTAGAAACAAACGGAACCAGTATTAAAGCCCTGTACAGAGAGATATTCAAGTTGTAACGCGCGAAGGTCAGAGCAGTCGATCCCTGTAACATGGGTGACTTTAACTAATAAACTGTACCAATTGGCCCGTCTAAAAATTCTAAAAATAAATCCATGGATGAGTATGTTAGTCTAAATTCAGGGAAAATTTACGAAACCAGTTTCCGAGTTTTGAAACTCGAGATATGATTTTTAAGGCGACGGTGACGCAGTTTTCCAGCCTGACTGGTAATGTCAAATTGGTTGGTATCTTGAGAGGATTTGGCCGTTAACCCCTCGTGTCCGACACCGGCGTCGGTCATGAGTTAGGGGTGTTACATGAATGTTGGAAAAAGATGGGTGCATGTTTGAGAGGCTGACCATTGGAGCCGTGTCAAGGATTTTCCACGGAGGCCCGAGTAGATGCAAGCTACTGGTTTGCGTAATGTACAGCGTGTAACATCCTAATTTTTGGGTTTTTCTTGATTTTTGAGATTTTGGTATAGTTTTTAAAATTTGGCATTTGGTTGTGAAATTCATAATTGGAGGGTGTAAATGGGCTTATGGAAATCCCATGTGTTGGCCAAAACCCCGTAGAATTTTTGAATTTTGGACTTAAGAAGTTAGGGGAGTTGGATAGTGGTCTTATTAAAACTTGTGGGTAAAATGTTTCACAAAGGAGCCTCTGGTAAAGTGGCTAAGTGACGCCACTAAGGATCTAAAGGGTGGCGTGTAAGTGGTTGGGGGAAGACCTGGGTCCGATTCCCTGTGATGGCAAAGGTGATGTTAATTTTTATGCTTTTAGCAGGCAGGAGTTGTAGCCGAATGAAACTATGTGGGAGAGAGTTTGAATTAGTCAAATGCATGGATTAAGGAGGGATAAGGGGAGAGATTTTAGGGATTTGAGAGGGAGATAGAGTTAGCCGATTTGAGGGGATTAGAGAGGGGATTTCGGCAGAGGGGTATTAGGTTAGAATTTTCGGCATTAGGGACTAGGTTGTGCCATTTTCTTCTTTTGGTTTAGTCTTTTTCTCTCTTTTTCTTTTCCAGCCGAATCTATCACCTTTCCCTTCATCTTTTCTTCCTTTTCATTCTCAAAAACCAGCCCACTACTCCCTTCCATTCATCTATTGTTTCTTTCCCTTACCTCCACATCTGCCGAAAAAATGCAAAAGCCGAAACCTGTGAAGATAGGTGGTGTCGAAATCTTGTTGACCAGCAACTCTCTATTTTCCTTCACTTTTTGGTGGCCAATCCCTTTATTTTCTAAGCTTTACACGGATTGAAAAAGAAGAGACTGTGGTAAGTGTTCGCACTCTAAAGCGATTTTAATAGTAACTGTTGACAAAAGTCGAAACCCCTATAGTTTAGGGAGGTGGTCGAATGTGGGTATAGGCCTTATTGGGTTTCTCCTTTTAATCTTTTGTGGTTTGTATAGTGGAGGAGCAGCAAGGCATAGGGTCGACTTGGATTAGCTTGGATCATCGGAGTGACTAAATCTAGGCATCAATTTCGGCAAAGGTATGGGTTCTAAGGCCATTATGGAAGGTGGTCGAATGTGTAAAGTAATGATAATAGGTAGTCTTCGATTTGGTCTAATTATTAACCTATTCTAATCTATAAGCGGTTGATTATAGGAGAAATCGCATAGGAGATCTCGTCAAGGAATATCACAAATCAGGTGTGTAATGAACCCTCTTTCGTAGCTTAAATCGATAAATGTCGAAAAGTCGAAATGCTGAAATTCTGGCATTTTGAGGACTTGTGAGTAAGTGAATGCTCATTGGTTAGTTAGATTCACTAAGTTGATGATCGGGAACGTTGGAAAAGGTAAGAGCATGTTTTTGGCATCACGGTAAGTTGGGCCTCGAGGGGCTGAAATCAGGCCCAATGGGCTACCGGGCCCGTTTGGGTAGATTTGGTAGAAAATGGAATTTTGTCAGATCGCGCGTCAATACGGCTAAGTCTGTTATGGAAATGGGCTAAATAGGCCTAGATGACTAAATCGGCTACGTAGGGCCCATTAGGGGTTTTTGGCCCAATAACTCGGTTTCGCTAAGAATAGGCCAGAATCGCTGTTTAAGCACATGAATTGCTAGTAGTTGATAATGAACATGGAAAACCCTAATATTTGGTAAAATGATGATATTACCCTTATAATATGGAAATGACTGTTTTTCCCCTAGTTAAAATGACCATTATACCCCTAGGGTTTAATTATGAATTTGATACATGAGATTTTGATATACATGATTTGACATGATATGCACATGATATGTATGATATGCACGTGATGTATTCATCTATGCATGGGCTGGGTTTATATGGATGGAGGAAGTGCAAAAGGGCTATGCCCTAGTTACAGAAAAGGGCTTTGCCCCAATTTATCGAAAAGGGCTTTTGCCCCAGTTTATCAAAAAGGGCTTTTGCCCCAGTTATTAAAAGAGGCTAGGCCTCTAGTTATATGATAAAGTAGCTATGCTGCCAGTGGAGAGTTTGGTTGGGTGGGTTGAGTTATTCCCCACATGGAGAGCTTGGTTGGTACAGGTGGAGAGTAACGGTTGGTGGGTTGAGTAGTCTCCCCAAATGGGCTTGCATTTTTTCATTGACATTACATGTGATATTGAAATGGGCCTATGGGCCATACCGTTTATAGTCAAGGCTTCGGCCCAGTGTTATGAAATATGAAATATGAAAAGGCTTTGGCCCAGTATATGCTGAGATTGAATTTGAGCTTAGGCCCAGCAGGCTGAAATTGTTTTGGGCTCTGAAAGGGGCTTGTTGCACACTGAGTTTCCAAAGTCACCCCCTTTCCTTAACCTTGCAAGTGGGCCTTGATATGGGGACTTGGAGCCAGAGGGGATTCAGAGTGGCCACGGTGATCGCTTTTGGGCTTTTAAAATAAATGACTGGTTTCTTTAGGTTACTTCATTTATTATTTATATTTGGATTGTAATAAGGCCATTTTAACTTTATTTTTCTGGATTTATTTTATTTATTTTTCTTTTTATAACTTTAAACTGGTTGATAATAATTCAAATGGGCTAGACTTAGGACGCGTTTTTAAAACGATACTTGTTTTCAAAATAACACAACGTCACGATTAATCGATTTATCAAAGAAATTTCAACTCGTTGTAACCAAGTGTGGCAATGGTTGTGGGCATGTATAGGATTGGATCCAATCGAAGAGCTTGGTACTTAAGCAGCCTTCATGGCTCACCTCCTCAGTTATGGATTCCTACCTGCCCAGCTTCCATTCACTTTGTTAGCTCAACAAAAGTCGGTTTACAAAACACTAAAATGAAACATGGATTTTTAACTTCAATGTGGCACGTTAGATTCGGCCATAACATCTGGGCTGGGTTTGGGGTGTTACACAGTGGGGTGGTCAGCAGCCACCGAGAGATCGTGGTCAAGGCAGGGGTGCAAATGGTATGGGCTGTGGTCGTGGAGCACCGGGCAGAGGTGCAAGTCATACTGAGGCGAGGCAACTGGCACTGGTTTATGTTGCACATCATCGAAAGGATGAGGATGCTCGGATGTCATTACGGGTATGTTCTTTATCCGTAATGTACCTTATACTGCATTAATTGATGTTGGGTCTACACATTCATACATAGCATGATCTGTATATTAGATATTGGGTTTTATGGCTGTAAACACTATGAGTGACATTATTGTTCTAAGTCCACTAGGCCAGTCCGTTCGGATAAATAAGATGTTTAAAGATGTTCCCTTGGAGATACAAGGAGTTATCTTTCTGGCTGATCTTATGGAGCTGCCTTTTGAAGAATTTGACCTAATACTAGGCATGGATTGGTTAGTTAAACATCGGGTAAGCGTGGATTGTGCCACTAAACGAGTTGTACTGAGAACTGAGGCAGATGAGGAGGTAATGATAATTGGAGAACAATGAAATTATTTGAGTAATGTAATTTCTGAACTAAAGGCCGAGAAATTGGTTTGCAAGGGTTGTGAGGTGTTCCTAGCCTACGTTAGTGTTTTAGATGTTGGGGACTCTTCGGTGAAGGATATTATAACAGTTAGGGATTTTCCCGACGTCTTTCCTAAAGAGCTACCAGGGTTACCTCCAGAACGTGAAGTGGAGTTTGCGATTGAGCTCCTTCCTGGTACAGCTCCAGTGTCCATCGCCCCTTGCAGATAGCACCGAAGAAGCTTATGGAGCTTAAGGCCCAGATTCAAGAGCTATTGGATCGTGGGTTTATCCAACCTAGCGTGTCTCCGTGGGGAGCACTAGTCCTATTTGTGAAAAAAAAGGATGGATCCATGCATATGTGCATCGACTACAGACAACTGAATAATCTGGCTATTAAGAACAAATACCCTCTACCAAGGATTGATGATCTATTCGACCAACTACAAGGAGTATTGATTTTCTCTAAAATAGATCTCCGGTCGGGGTATCACCAACTGAGAGTTAAAGAGGCTGATGTGTACAAGACGACGTTTAGGACTCGTTATGGTCATTACGACCTCCTGGTGATGCCTTTAGGACTAACAAATGCATTGACAATTTTTATGGATTTGATGAACAAAGTGTTTCAACCCTATCTAGATTAGTTTGTTGTAGTATTTATCGACGACATACTAGTGTATTTGAAGACTGAATATGAACATGAAGAACATCTACGAGTGGTTCTGCAAATTTTGAGGGACAAACAATTGTATGCCAAGTTCAGCAAGTGTGAATTCTGGTTATGTGAGGTAGCATTTCTTTGTGGTATCTGCTGAGGGGATTAAAGTTGATCCTCAGAAAATTGAGGTTGTTTTAGATTTGAATCAGCCTAAGAATGTGTTGGAAATTTGTAGTTTTCTAAGACTGGCTCAGTACTATCAAAGATTTGTAGAGGGGTTCTCACTGATTGTCGTGCCCTTAACTAAGCTGCTATGTAAGGGCGTGCCATTTAACTGGACTGATGAGCTATAAGAGAGCTCTGAGAAGCTCAAGAAAGTTCTGACTAAGGCCCCTGTCTTGATTTAGCCGGAGTTTGGGAAAGAATTTACTATTTACAACGATGCATCACATGTTTGTTTTGGTTGTGTGTTGATGCAAGAGGGTAATCTGGTAGCTTATGCATCTCCCCAGCTTAAGACCCATGAGGCGAATTACCCAACACATGATTTAGAGTTGGCCGCAGTGGTATTTGCATTAAAAATTTGAAGGCATTACTTGTAAGGTGAGAATATATCATTTACACAGATCACAAAAGCCTCAAATATATCCTCACTCAGAAGGAGTTAAATCTTAGGTAGCGTAGATGGATTGAGCTACTTAAGGATTATAACTGTTTGATTGAATACCATCCTGGTAAGGCCAACGTGGTGACCGACGCACTGAGCCATAGGGGTATGACTGATCTGAGAGCAATGTTTGCTCGACATAGCTTATTTGATCATGGTACCTTGTTGGCTAAGCTCCAAGTTGGAAGATGAGTCTTTAGGTCTTCGATTCAGTCAGATCGAAAATGGTAATATTGTGGATTTTAGGCTGAATAGTGAAGGGGTACTCTATTTCTGAGGCAGAATTTGCATACCTAAGATACTGATTTGAGAAGACTTTACTGTGAGTGGTACATAGTAGCTCCTATTCTATGCACCCAAGTGGAAATAAGATATACAAAGATCTCTGTGAGATTTATTGGTGGCCGAGTCTTAAGCATGAGATTAATGACTTTGTGGGGAAATGTCTGATTTGCCAACAGGTTAAAGTGGAACATCAGTAGCCTTCTGGGTTGCTTCAACCAGTTAAGATTGCACTGAGGAAGTGGGAAAGAGTAACCATGGACTCTGCGAGTGGGCTACCCCTAACGCCTTCTAAGAAAGATTCATTGGGGGTCATCTTGGATCGATTGACTAAAACTGCCTATTTCATACCAGTCGCCCATATTATTCGTTACAAAAATTGGCTAAGCGTATGTATTTGAGATAGTGAGACTGCATGGGGTACTGGTTTCCATAATATCTGACAGAGATCCTCGCTTCACGTATCGATTCTAGAAGAAATTACATGAAGCTCTGGGTACACAGTTGGACTTCAGTACTGCGTTCCATCCTCAGATAGACAGTCAGCCGAAGAGGGTGATTTAGATACTGGAGGACATGTTAAGGAGTTGTGTAATTGACTTTCAAGATAGTTGAGAAGATTATTTACCGTTAGTAGAGTTTGCTTACAATAATAGCTACCAGTTTAGCATATAGATAGCACCTTATGAAGCACTTTATGGTCGTAGGTGTCGCACTCTGTCCTGTTGGACTAAGTTGGGTGAGGTGCATGCTCTGGGTCCTGAGTTAGTATCTGATATCGAGGATAAGGTCAGGTTAATTTGGGATCGACTAAAGGTGGCATCAAATAGACAGAAGTCATATGCGGATCTGAAGTATAAGAAAATTGAGTATTTTGTGGGAGATTTTGTTTTTCTAAAGGTCTCGCCATGGAAGAAGGTGCTGAGATTTGGTCGTAAGGGCAAGTTGAGTCTAAGGTTTATTCGGCCTCACCGCATATCGAGGCGAGTAGGACTAGTTGCCTGCCAGTTAGCGCTACCATCAAAACTATAGCAGATTCATGATGTGTTCCACGTCTCGATGCTGAGATGCTACCGCTCTGATCCTACGCATGTGGTACCGGTTGAGGATATTAAAGTTAGACCAGATTTAACTTTCGAGGAGGTACCAGTCCAGATCTTGGATCGGGAGGTGAAAGTTTTGAGAACGAAATCAATCCCATTAGTGAAAGTTCTTTGGCGGAACCATAGTTCTAAGGAGGCTACATGGGAACCTGAAAAGGCGATGCGATAACAATACCCTTACCTATTCGGACTAGGTAAATTTCGAGGCCAAAATTTTCTTTAAAGAGGGTAGAATTGTAACGCCCCAAATCCCAAAAACCCTGTTAAAATTATTTTTGTGTGTTGTGGAATGGAAGTATGGTTGACTTAGTGGTAGTGTGCTCTGGGAGTGTCTGGGAAGTCATGGGTTCAAGCCTTAGCTTGAGCAAGTTTTTACTCCTACTTTAATAAACCCTTATTTTCTGATAGTAGGCTTCTTAAATTAATGTGGGTAAAGCATGTCATAAAAAGCTGGTTGGTCCAAGGGTTAATGGCGCGTTTCTATTACCAATGGATTTGAGCTCAAGTCCTGTTGCATGCGAAGAAAGAGTGTTTTATTTTGCTTATTGCCGTGTAAGAATTTGTGTGTCAGTAGAACTCTGTAGCTTGGACGGTTGAAGAGTTTGAAAGGGGTTTGAATTGGTTGGTTGAGGGTTGTGAGGAGAGATTTTGGGAGAAAGTTGAGAAGGGGATCATGCAGTGGTTGGGGTGCTAGAAGTTGGCCAAAAGTGGGATTCCCCATTATGCAAATTTGGTCATAGTCCTTTAGGGTGCCGAAATTGTGAGGTTTTTGTTCCCATTCTTGATAACTGTCATTTTTTTGGCTTCTTTCCTCTTTCGATTTTGGGGTCTTGTTGGTAGCCGAATACTGAGTGTGTCCATTCGGGGAACTAGTCAGTGGGATTTGTTCTTCAACAGTGTTTTGTAGCAGACCTCTTCTGTTCTCTCTTCACCTTGGTAGTCTTTTTCCCCTTGTTTTTCTTTGGCCGAACACCCTTCTCTAACTTGTTTGGGTTTTCAATCATGGTTTTGTTTGGTTCTTTTTCCTCTCATCCCTTCTTAGTCGACTTCTCTAAATCGAATACATTGTTTCTTCCTTCTCTTATTATCTAGATAGATTGGCCGAATTATGCATCCCTTTGTTTTAATTTCGATTGTTGCAAGTTTTCTCTGGCAAATCTGTAAGCACTCGACCCTTATCATTTCTCCTCTCTTTGCACTATTTTAGCTGATTACTCTCCTGTGGTATTGTAAAATCTCATCTCCCTTTTCCTGTGTGGTGTTCGTGATTTCCTAGTTTCTTGAGGAGGGTAGGAGTGTAAACGATATTGAAGCAGTTGAGCCTTTTTTTCATCACTCGATCAAAGGTAACCCTATTTGTAGTTATTGTGTTCGATTGGGATTGGTCGGTTTGCATCTTTTGGGGGTTGGTCGAATGCTACTTTCTCCACATTGGGGTTTTATGTTGTTATAGTTAGTGTAGGTTGATCCAACTCATGAGTTTTGGGCAATTGTAAATAATAGATCTCGTTCGTAAAGCAGGTTTCTGACGAGGAGCGTGTGGTCAATCTTAGTCAGTGATCTAAGGGGACTAGGCTTTCGTTCAATCAAATGTGGTATTTTGATAAGTTAGGATCGTAAAAAGAGTGCTGGTTAATCCTATTGTCAATTGACTAACAAAATACCTTGATTGTATGTAGGTTTGGTGCTCGTGGGCTATTGGCAAATCTTTATAAACAGGTGTGTAATCACACTGCAATAACGGTTACTTGGCAAAAGCTAGAAAGCAGGTCTATTGACACCTCACTAGTGTGCGCTTGCTTGTGTGGTAGTTTTAATGCATAAGCGCTAGCAATCAATCATAGAGGCCACCACGAGAAATTTTGTGGGTTTAGGCCACTTTGGCCACGTTGGCCGAAATGGGTCGTGTGGGCCCCACGGGCTCGTGGCCCCACACGAGTAAACCACACAAAGGTGTGGAGAATATTGGGCCAGGCTATGTAGTTTACATGGCCAAGGCCACTTCTGGGCTACTTAGGCCACACGGGCGTGTGGGCCCACATATGGGCTATAGGCCCATTATCACTAATTAACTGTT
Source organism: Gossypium arboreum (assembly GCF_025698485.1). Taxonomy (NCBI): domain Eukaryota; kingdom Viridiplantae; phylum Streptophyta; class Magnoliopsida; order Malvales; family Malvaceae; genus Gossypium; species Gossypium arboreum. Next base: position 31,004,570 of record NC_069078.1, read on the forward strand.
AAGGTTGCACTGGTCGCCCAAGACAACTGTGGACCTGCTATTAGGCCGGTAAGTATATCTGGGTCCTTATTTTGTCTAAGATGACTGTATTACCCCTATGTGATGTATGACTATTTGAGCATGCCATTTTTACTGTATGTACATTTATATTATGTTGCATCGTATCAGGTGGGATATATGATTTTGGAGGAAGTGTATTGAAAGGCTATATATGCCTATTACTGGCAGCTCTGCTGCTAATACTATTTTAGTGCTACAATCAGTACGACTTGGTGTGTAGGGTTAGGTGGGTCAATTTTATCCCCACATGGTGTGTAGGGCTGGTACGGAGGTGGTGTGTAGCGGATGGATTGAGTAGGATTCTTTATTTGCATACTGTACTGAAATGGGATAAGGCCCAGACTACCACTGTTACTGAAATGGGCTCAGGCCTAAACTGCTACTGCTACTGAAAGAGGGGCTAAGGCCCTAATTGAAACTGAAAGGTTTATGCCCAAATTGTGTTTACTCTGACTGTATGCTTTTATGGGATTCCACACACTGAGTTTTCATAAACTCACCCATCTGTTAACTATGTAGGAAATCCCCAGGCTTAGATGGATCGAAGTGACAGAGGACTCAGAGGTGGCCACTCGACGAAGTTTTTTTTAATATTATAACTAAGTTTTTAATTTGGGTTTTCAATATGTAATATGGCCTTTTTAATTTTATTTTTATTTTAATTTGCGGATTTAACTACTTGAATTTTAATCTGGTAGTAGTAGGTCTCGGATTTTCAAGAAAATATAAACAAATGTTTTTCTGAAAACACCATGTATACGTAACATATTTGGAAAGCTTCTGTAACAAACACTATTTTAAAATTTAATAACAAATTAATATAATTAATACTTTGCTAAGGCAACTTGAGCTTTCACAATGAACCAGACATCTTAAATTTTTTTTAATAACCTAAAGAAGTTTTATGTCGAACGAAATTTCACGGAATTTTTGTTTTAGAAAAACACTCCACTGTGACATCACAGATTCGACTATAACGTCAAGGCCGGGTTTGGGGTGTTAGAATCCCTTTCATAATGGTGAGGGATGAATCTTTTCCTCATAGTTTCTTTCATTTCTGCCCAAGTTTTTATTGGATGTTCTCCATTTCTTCTCCTGCTTAAAGTTATTTGATCCCACCAAATTATTGCATAATCCATAAATTCAATGGCAACTAACTTTACCTTCTTCAGTTCAGAGTATTTGTGACTCATAAACTAGTTCTATCTTCTTTTCCCATTCCAGATATGCCTCTAGATCATTGCACCCTTAGAATGGAGGGATCTTTAATTTGATATTTCCAAGGTCGTCATCAACCCGATCTTGATCTCGTCTCTCTCTAGGTCTTCGTTCATTTCACCGTAACTACGATTAGACACCCTTTCATCATCATTACCATACTATCCGTCATTATCCAATTTTTCGACTGCTTCACCTTTTCCCAGACTAACGGTTCTTAAAGATCTTCCCCTTCGAGATTGCTCCCTACAAGACCTTTCCTCTATATGATCAACATGTTCCATAACCTGATCAAACCCTTCTTGCATCATCTTTCGCATCTTCTGCATCATAGCTTGCATTTGAAGGTTAGGAACTCCACCTCTTTCACCCCTATCACATTCATTATTAGACATTCTTTAAAATAGACAAAAAAATTATTAGTAACAAAAAAAATGTCCTCACTTCACTCCCTCACAATTTCACTCGAATAAAGATAGCCAATCCATTTGTGTTTCTCTCAATTCAACTTTTTCTCACTCTAATGCACTTACCACTCTTGCATTTTACCACTCGTTTATCTTAAGTTCTTCAAGAACGTTTGGCAAGAACCTAATCAAAATCCTGATCTTGTGGGCGTTGAAAGATTGTGGTTAGTTAAGGAATAAGAAAGAACAAATGGTGAGAATGAACAGTAGAATTCAAAAACTCAAAAGATGAATAACAAGATAAACAAAGGATACATTTTGAAAAACTAATTTTTTTTACTACCACCAAATCACACCAAATGATGTAAAATGGATTCAAAAAAACTAAATAGAAGAGAAAGTTTTTTATACCACTTTTGATAGAAAAAAATTCATTATTGCCAAATTGCACCAAAAGATGTAAACTCCAAGAATGTTAATCACGAAAGAAATTTTTTTATAAAACTTTACTTTTTTTTTAATCTCTAATCATCTTTTTCCTCTTTTTTTTTACTTCTGCACGTATTTTCTTTTTGTTACGGAATATTTTTTTTTTAATTTCTTTTTGAGAATTTTGAAATAAAAAATAAAAATATCACCTGATTAGATGTCCAGCTCTTACACGATCGTTCTAAAATAGGTAACTTAAAACAAGAACAACAAAGATTAAATAAAAAAATAAAAGATGAAACAATAAAACATCAACCCGAAACAAACCCAAAAAAGAACCAGTGTTATGCAAGTATGTGACCCATTTTCTATAAAGTTTGAACAGAAATGGATGTTGAAAAAGGAAGACTATGACCCACTATCTATAAAAAGATAGGAACCAACAATAAATGATCACCACACTCAAAGATTGAGATGGGAAAAGGGGAGTGATAAGATCGGAAAAATATGAATGTCACAAGAGTGTAATCTTGACAAGTTCAAAACAAACTCTCAAAGGGACTAAGGAGAATAAACTCACAATTTTTTATATTAATCTGATGTGATATCAAGCTTACATGTGATGCCTATTTATAGGAGTGTAAGAATAATGAAATGACTCAAATGGTTATAAACATGCAGTTGAATGTCATAAAAATGTCCAATTTCAATAGAGAAACTACCCAAGCTTTCTAACAACCATGCAAATGTATTTGGATAAGAAAATGTCTCCTTTCTTTGAAATCATTCATGCTCATGCATTTGAAATGAGAAAATGTTCCTATGAGTTGAAACCATCCATGCTCATGTATTTGAATGATAAAGAACATCTCTATGCATTGAAATCATTCATGCTTCATGCTTGAAACGTCCATTTGATGTTTAAAGATTTAATATTTGTAATCATTTGTACCTGCAAAGTTATAAATAGAAATTACATGACACTATTCCTTTTAGACAATATATTATTTGCATGAAATTAAAAGTTAATACACATCAAAACACAAGCTATAAATGTTTAAATAAAATGAAAAATAAATAAACACAAACTAAAACATTTATTAAAAACTAATCAATTATTCCAAGGCCCCAAAGCTTATGGGTCAATGTTCAACAAGTTGTAAGGAATCAGTTCACAATTCGGCCCAATTTGAAATATTGAATAATCGCACTTGGCCTAAATGTCTATTACCAAACCATTAATAACTTCTCTAAGCTTCTTAGCCCTTGATCTTGTAATGGGTCCCATGGAAACTTGTAACGTATCCTTTAGATTTCCCATCCATAAATCACCTAAGGAGGTAAACTTTAGGCTGATTCATGATATTAGGGCCCATCGTGGGAAGCTCAGTTTTAAAATGTAATGCAAGAATTAATTTTCAATCTTATTTTATGGGCTTATTAACGTGTCTATTTCTTGTGTGTTTAATGTTTATGTTTGAGTTAATAGTTTCATGTGTTTTTAGGCTTAGAGTTTTAATTCATTATTACCATAGTATGCATCTAAGTAATAACATTTTCTATGTTGTTTCTTTTTCATGCGTCATATAGGTCTTTTATCTTTATATTGTGTTTCTGTCATGCATTTGGATGATGCCTATTTATATTATTTTTGTAGGTACACTTCTCAACCACAAAAATTGACATACATGCACCATGCAACCTTTCATTTTTCTTCCCAAATACATGAATGGCATCATCCTATGAATCAAAGGATTCATGCACCAATCCATGTACATATGACCTTTCATATTCCTTCAAGATTCAATGTCTTGCCACATAAATGCATGGTTAATTCATTGTTTGCAATTGTCACGAATGGATGGTTCCAAAGGATAAGAACATGCCTTTTGGGAGATTCATGCACAACAAGTAAGGATGAACGTCCAAGTACATGTATTACAAGGGACATGAACATCATTATACATGTATGACAAAGGGAGATGTTAGTTACCATTTGGTTAGTACCATTAGCCTCTTTGGTTCATGAACAGTTCTAATTCATGCATCACATAAGTACATGAATTTTATTATGCATGTACTCATTGATGGTTGGTTTGTGGTCATTCATCTACCTAGACTATGCTTATAAATAGTTGTCATTTTGACCACCTCAGGGCGTACTAGTGTTAGAATGTGTATATTACAATAAAATATAGAAGTACAAGGTAAATATTACATAAAGTATATGGGTGGACTTGTAATATAGTTTTACAATAGAGTAGGTGAGTACTCGAGGATGCGTACCAAGGAGGCCGATGCTAGATCAATTATAACTTAAGCTAAAAGATCTATTAGTACTTTAAATTAGTTATAGTATGAAAATAGAAAAATAAAGAACTTTTAGGGTTTTGTAATAATAAAACAAAATATCATAAAAGAAATAAACTTTAAGAGATAGAAAAGGAGAATGAATCAAATCTTTATTATGGTTGATTAGCTCGCTTATATTTTGTTTTCAACTAGGGTAACGACTAGTTGATTAATGAGGAACTTGAAACGGCAGTTGATGGGGATTATATAAGCGAGCTAATCAACCATAATAAAGATTTGATTCATTCTCCTTTTCTATCTCTTAAAGTTTATTTCTTTTATGATATTTTGTTTTATTATTACAAAAACCCTAAAAGTTCTTTATTTTTCTATTTTCATACTATAACTAATTTAAAGTACTAATAGATCTTTTAGCGTTTAAGTTATAATTGATCTAGCACTGGCCTCCCTTGGGTACGATCCTCAGAGTACTCACCTACTCTATTGTAAAACTATATTACAAGTCGACCCATATACTTGCGAATACGACCTTGTACTTCTATATTTTATTGTAATATACACATTCTGAACACTAGTACGTCTGGAGGTGGTCAAAATGACAACTATTTATAAGCATAGTCTAGGTAGATGAATGACCACAAACCAACCATCAATGAGTACATGCATAATAAAATTCATGTACTTATGTGATGCATGAATTAGAACTGTTCATGAACCAAAGAGGCTAATGGTACTAACCAAATGGTAACTAACATCTCCCTTTGTCATACATGTATAATGATGTTCATGTCCCTTGTAATACATGTACTTGGACGTTCATCCTTACTTGTTGTGCATGAATCTCCCAAACGGCATGTTCTTATCCTTTGGAACCATCCATTCGTGAAAATTGCAAACAATGAATTAACCATGCATTTATGTGGCAAGACATTGAATCTTGAAGGAATATGAAAGGTCATATGTACTTGGATTGGTGCATGAATCCTTTGATTCATAGGATGATGCCATTCATGTATTTGGGAAGAAAAATGAAAGGTTGCATGGTGCATGTATGTCAATTTTTATGAATATTATGTGATAATACGTGAAATCTCCATATCACTTTTGACATGAATAACATGCTTTTTCACATTAGATCATAGATCTTGATTTATTACACATATATACACATATATCACATATATTTAAACCATCAAATATAATACATGAGCCATACATCACATATCATGAGCATGAGATCTACACTTATCATAAGCATAACATTTGTCATGTATTTCATAGATCCACTTGGTTAGAACACTTACTTGGTATCCATCTCAATGAGTTATACATCTCTTTATAAATATTTAGTGTATCCATAATTTAATATAATTATTTTGTTAACAAAAAATATTGATGTCACACACACAAATAGTATCAATCTCACATCTTAGATTGTAGATTCGATTTGTTTCAACCCTTATTAATCAGTTTCACTCGATCTACCTTGCAAGACGATATATCACATAATTAACAAATATTAGTATGGATCTTTGAAAATATTTCATCACTTTAGAGGTCTTTCACAAATAGTCTCATTACTTACCTTCGCGATCTAAGACTTCTGAAAGGAGAATTCTGTTGCGAAGTTAGGGGGTCTTCCATACGATTATTGTTTGGTCCTTCAAAATGATATGATGTAGTATTAGTACTATAGAACATATATAATTAATATTAACAAAATACCACTATGACTCATGTCACTATACCATTCAACCATGTCAAGAAATACTAGGAGAAGGATTTTTATGACTTAAAAATTATCCATACATACACTTGATCAATTCAAATCGAACAATGAATTGATAAGGGATGATATTAGAGAATCGAGTAATCTAGAAAGTATTATTGAGGTAAAAGAATAGGTTTGATTAATTCAAAATGAGAGTCAGCACAAGGAGAGGAAAAGAAAAAGAAAAGAAAGATTTTGATCATCGGAGACAGCGGTGATGGTGGTCTAATGGCTGCGACAACGGCTACTCGGTGACAGTTCGATGATGGTGATGCTATGTTCGATGGTGGTTCAATAGTGGTCCAATTGAGCTGGATTTGGAGGTTCGACTAAGGAGAGGGGAAGAAAAAAGTAGGAGAAGAAAATAAAAGAAAAAATGGAGGAGAGGTGGACTCGTGGTGGCACACGGCGACGCTCATCACGATGACGGGAGGAGTGTAATATCCCGAATTAGGGCCTAATCGGAATAGTGGTTTCGTGACCACAAATCTGAGATAGAAATGATTATTTTATAATTATTTTTATGTTTATGATATGATTGCATGATTGTGTGAAAATTTCGTGATGAAATCCTATGCCTAAAGTGCATAAATTGAAATTAGGGACTAAATCAAATAATTTGCAAAACTTGCATTCTAGGAGTTTTTAGTATGAAATTGTTTTGGAATATTAATGAGGAGGTTTTAAATAGCAATTTGACCAATTTCTAAGTCTATGGACAAAAATTGGACATGGATGGAATTTTTGGAAAGTTTAGTAGTAAGGGCATTTTGGTCATTTAGTTATTAAAATGAATTAAAAACAAAATTAAAAGCCAATTTTTGTCCATCTTCTTCATTCGGCTGAAATTTCGAGGGTTCTCCATAGTTAGGGTTTGTTTCAAGCTTCCAATCTCCATAGTAAGTGATTCCAAGCCCTGTTTTTAATGTTCTTTACGTTTTTGGAATCCCGATAGGTCGATTGAGCTTATACTAGCAGTAATTCAACCTAGGGTTCATATTTGGAAAAATAAACATTGGTGAAATTTGTGTATTTTGGTGTTTTATGATAGAATATGAGGTTTTAAATTATGTTAGACAACTTGTACTACTCGGTTTTAAGCGAAAACGAGTAAAAGGGCTTAATCAGTAAAAATACCTAATAGTCATAAGTACATGTTAGAGTGTGAATTTGATGTTGCCATAGAAGGGAAAATTGATCAGCATGTCATAAAACATAAGAATAAGGGATGAAGTTTAATTCCGAGCCTAGGGGCAAAAGTGTAATTATGCAAAAGTTTAGGGGCAAAATGTAATTTTACAAAGTTCAGATTAAATGCTGTTTTGATGAATGTATGTATTAAATAAGATTAATTTGGCATTATAGATCAAGAGAACGAGATTCAAGTCGCGATCGAGGGAAAAACAAAGTTTACGAAGAATAGGCTCGATTGCTAATAATTTTGTACCGAGGTAAGTTCATGTGTAAATGTAGTAACATAATTGTCATTTTAAGCAATTTAATGTTGTTTATATGATATGATGCTGATTATTATCATGAAATATTATGCTTTGTGGTTATTGTTGAATAATATGTAATTATGTGAATTACTTGATGAGTATGAACTATCACCAAGTATCGATTTCGATATTCCGTGGAAGACAAAGAAAGATGTGTGATCGAGGAAAACGCCTGCTTGAACCTTGGGAATAGATTAGAATACAAGTGACATGTCACTAGGATGGTTGAGTTCCGAACTCGTTGAGTTGAGTCCGAGTTCGTGAGATGTAACTAGGCATCTGAGCTCGTTGAGTTAAGTCCGAGTTCACTTATGGGGGGTTACATGGTAGCTTGGCTATAAGTTCCGCAGGCTATTGAGTTTGTCTAGTTGCGGGTATGGCTCTTATGTTCATGAGATCCGCGTATTCGAATTATATTCCGATGTGTTCAACGGGTGAATCTTAAGTGAATAAGAAGAAGGCCTAAAACGAAGGTGACATGTTGATAAGTCTGGTAAATGAGAAAATTTTACAAGTATGTGCTTAAACCCTCGGGTTGAAAACTTGGTATGATGAAATCGTAGAAAGATATTAAATGTAAATGAAACATGAATGTCTTGGTGTTGTTTATGCAAATGATGTTTTATGTGAGATTGTGTGATTATGTTACTTGCTAGTTGCATGTGAACTTACTAAGCATTTGTGCTTACTCCTCCTTTTCTTTCATTGTAGTTTTGACAAGCTTGGCTTGAGAATCGGGATAGGTCAAGACTCGTTCACACTATCTCAAGGCTTAAATTGGTAAAATGGCTTGTGTATTTGGAATGTGGCATGTATGGCAAAACACTCACTTTGTGTAATTGATCTTATGATATGGCTATGGTTTGGTAAGAAAAGGTTTTGTAAATGATTAGCCATTGGAATGACTAGTCTAAGTCATATTTGACTTTATGTATGTTTAAAATGCTATTTAGTCCATGAAAATCTTTAGTAAAGTGAAATTTGCCATAAAACAGAATCTGACAGCAGCAGTGATGTAAATTTGAAAAATCACTAAAAATAGTAGAAATGAAATTAAATGATGAGTAAGTTATGAAATTGAATATTAATTAGTCTATTTTTATATGGATTGAACAAAACAGGTATATAAATTATATTTTATGAGATATTTAAATTTTTGTGAAACAGGGCCAGAGTGATTTCTGGATCCCCTGTTCTGACTTTAAAAATTCATCATAAATTGTACAAATATAATTAGAAGTCATGATTTATATGTACAGATTCCTTATTGAGTCTAGTTGTAATATAAATAAACTTCATAGTCATTGAAATTATTTACAGAGAGATATCTGATTCGTAATATACAGAGGTCAGAGCAGTCAAACCCTGAAACAGGGGATACTTTAACTAATAAACTGTACTAATTGGCTTGACTAAAAATTCTAGAAAAAAATTGGTAAATATATATATGAGTTTAGTTTCAGGGAAAATTTACGCAATTGGATTTCAAGTTTTGGAACTCGAGATATGAATTTTTAAGCGACTATGATGCAGATTGCTAGCTTGACTGGAAATTTTAAAAATAAATTGTTTGAGCTGTTTAAGTAATGAATTAAGTCTGTTAACACCTCGTGTTCGACTCCGGCGACGGTCTCGGGTACGGGGCGTTACAAGGAGGGAGATGCAAAAGAGGAGGAGTGGTAGCCATGAGAGGTTGTAACACGCCTAACCTGTTTCCGTCGCCAGAATAGAGTTATGAGGCATTACTGAACAATACGCATCATTCACATATATAATACATACATTTCTACATTCATAATCAAAATCCATTGTACTCATTCACATTGTCCCTTATAAGGCCATAAGAGACCTTAAAACATTATTAAAAGAGGTTCGGGACTAAACAAAAACATTTATAAACTTCTGAAAACTTAGAAAATTTTCATGCATAAAGGGATTACATGCCCGTGTGACCAGGCCGTGTGCCTCACACAGCCACCAGACACGCTCGTGTCACGGGCTGTGTGAAAACAAGGCATACATACTAACTTACACCACACAGTAGAAGACACGCCTGTGTGCCATAGCCATGGGAAAACTAAAAGGTATATTGACTTGGGTCACACGGCCGGCCACACACCCATGTTCTAGCTCGTGTCTCTCACACAGCCAATAGACACGCCCATGTGTCTAGGCCATGCCAAACCTGTAGGGTATACTTACCTAATTCAAATGGCTTGGTTGAAGCCACATTTCTCACCCTTTCTTAAGCAAAGCTAAACCATAACATTTGTACTAATTCAATACATTAATAGGCAACCAAAACATGCTATTTCATACACATTTCATGCCATTTATAAGCCATCCTCTTAACTACTCAAATCCATAGCCAAAACATACCAAATCAATATGCCATAAATCATCAAACTTACATAACTTCTAAATGCATTTCCTCATCATCTTATCATCTATTTCATGCTTCAAAACATACCATTTCCCCATCTCAAAATCAAGCCATAACATACCATCTTCCAAGTAATAATATACCAACTAAAATCTAGCTAGTAAAGCAATCATAAAACCATACCAAACATGCCCAAAACATAAGACAACTTATAGATCACATAATTGAAGCCACTTAAATGGCCAAATTCACACCAACATTTACATTGTTTGCAAGCCAAATCTCATGGCTAAAATCATAACTCAAAACTTATCATCTTAACACTAGCCTATACGTGCCATATAGCATATATACAAAGCTTCAAAAGTACCAACAAGATGATCGATAGTGTAACAATGTTCCTGATGATCCCCAATGTCTGAGCTAGCTTTAATAATCTATAAAACAAAGAAAGAACACACAAAGTAAGCTTTAAAAGCTTAGTAAGCCATACACAAATAAAATTATCACATGATTCAACACCATTTCCATTAAATAGGCAAACTATGAATAAACACATATAAGTTCACAAACCATTTCCAATGAATACATTTCAATATCACATATGAATTCATCAAATACTTCCCATTTCAATAATTGTATGAATCTCGTGCATACTTGAGTCACTTAACTTGTTCACACATTCTTTCTCGACTTAACTTTGCCCGTACAATGCCATATCCCAGATATGGTATTACATGTTATCACGTATCGATGCCAATGTCCCAGACATTGTCTTACACGAAATCATATAATGATGCCAATGTCCTAGACATGGTCTTACACATAATCACGATACAATGCCAATGTCCCAGACATGGTCTTACATGTAAACACATCTCGGTTATCCTAATGTCATGACATCTGTGTCCTATACTATTCCTAAGGTTTGTATGGGACTTTCAAACATCGAAACTTCGTCAATTCTTGCTCGTATTTGCTTGTTCAACTTCCGTTGCAATTCAATGACAAATAAACATATATAAATCAATTTAAAGGTATTTATTTACATATGAACTTACCTCGTATTAGGGATTGACGTATCGGGTCGACTACTCAATAACCTTTAGTTTCCCTCGATCTAAATCCGATTTCTTTCTTTTATAATGTATATGAATTCAAAATTAACTCATTTATTCATTGATCCGTTCAATTCAATCTAAAAACACACATTTAAGCCAATTTGCACTTTGGCCCTAAACTTTCATATTTCTTACAATTTAGTCCTTATTTCAATAAACAAAAAATTACACCAATTCAATTCAAGCTCATGTGGGCCAAATTACCACAGTACCCCTAGCAGCCCATATTTCACATTTATTCACACTTTTAACCCCACATTTTCATCTTTTCACAATTTAATCCCTAATGTATTTTCTCTAAAAATCACTTAACAAAACATATTAATCTTTCAACAACTATTCATTTTACATCATAAACATTCAAAAACATCAAGCTACCATCAATGGCACTTCACAAATTTATCAACCAATTGAGAAATTAGGGTATGGGCTAGCTACAATACGAAGCAACGGTCACAAAAACATAGAAATCATCAAAAATCGAGCTCAAAACATATCTTAATCAAGAATACAAAGGGTCGAACCCTAAAACACTTCAAATGGTATTTCCTCTTTTGATTTTCAGTGAGAAAGATTAACATTAACACTAATTTTTATGTTTTGTTTTATTAAATATACATTAATTCATAGTTTACCATTTTACCCTTGGTTATTAAACTATTTAATCATGAAATATAAGGCCATTAATGTCCATTAAACTTATCAATGGCATATTAACATCATAAGGACCTTTGGTTTAATAAACCATAGCAAATAGACACTCTTAACTTATAGCATGCAACTTTTATATTTTACGTGATTTAGTCCTTTTCTCAAATTAAGCATTTAATCGCTAAAATTATTCCACGAAACTTTCACACATATATAATCACATGTTATAAACACAAAAAATAATATTAAAATAATTTTCCAACCTTGGATTTGTAGTCCCGAAACCATTGTTCCGATTTAGCTAAAATCAGGCTGTTACAACTCTCCTCCATGGGGATTTTTGCCCCAAAAATTTTACCAGTGAATAGGTTTGCATATTGCTTTCTCATAGCATCTTGGGGTTCCCACATAACTTCTTCAACCTCGTGCCGATGCCATAATACTGTCACTAATGCAATTCTTTTATTTCTCAGCTCTTTGATCTCACGAGCTAAAATTCAATCGGTTCTTCACTGTACGATAAATCTAATTGAATCTGAACTTCAGTAGGGGAAATAACATGCAAGGGATCAGATCTGTATCTTCATAACATTCACACATGAAATAAATTATATATTTTCTCTAACTCAGATGGTAAAGATAGTCGATAAGCAACTGGTCCAATTTGCTCGACAATCTCATACGGTCCGATGAACCTCGAGCTCAATGTTCCTTTTCTGCCAAATCTGAGTATTTTCTTCCACGGTGAAACTTTCAGAAACACTTTATCCCCAATCTAAAACTCAATATCTTTCCATTTCAAATCTACATAAGATTTTTATCGATCTGGCGCTGCTTTTAAACTATTGCGAATCACTTTCACTTTTTCTTTAGTCTCTTTAATTAGATCAACTCCGTGAATCTTATTTTCGCTTAACTCAATCCAGTATAATGGTATTCGACATTTATGACTGTATAGAGCTTCGTACGGTGCCATTTTAATACACGATTGAAAACTATTATTATAATCAAATTCAATCAACGACAAATATTTTTCCCGTGAACCTTCAAATTCAAGAATAAAACATCGCAACATATCCTCAAGTATTTGAATAACTCGCTCGGATTGACCATCCGTCTGTGGGTGAAAAGCAGTACTGAAATGTAGCTTTGTACCTAATGCCTCTTGTAGTTTCTTCCAAAATCATGAAGTGAATCTCGAATCTTTATCTGAAACAATAAATAATGGCACTCCATGTAATCTAACAATCTCTAAAATGTACAACTCAACAAGCTTGTCAAGTGAATAATCTGTATGCACCAGAATGAAATGAGTTAATTTTGTCAACCTGTCGACAACAACCCAGATTGCATCTTTCTTACTCAGAGATAGGGAAAACCCGAAACAAAAATCCATAGTCACTCTATCCCATTTCAACTCGAGAATCATGATAGGCTGTAATAAACCTGATGACACTTGATATTCAAATTTAACTTGCTGACAAATCAAACATTTTGAAAAAAATTCAGAAATATCACATTTCATACCATGCCACTAATAAAGCTGTTTCAAATCATTATACATTTTCGTGCTTCCTGGATGAATAGATAAACGACTATTATGTGCTTCATTCAAAATCATCTGAATCAATTCTAAATTTCTTATAACACATATTTAGCCTCTGAATCTTAAATAATCATCGGAATCAACTTGAAACTCTGAATCAGGGTTCAAATCACACTGAACCCATTTTGCTTGCAATTCATTATCAAGCTTTTGAGCCTCATAAATCTGCTGTATAAACAATGGTCTTGCTTTCAACTCAGCTACTAATCATCAACAAATCCAAATGTGTATTCAAAGCACATAAAGCAAATAAGGACTTTCAGCTTAAAGCATCAGCAACTAAATTCACTTTCCTTAGATGATAGTCAATTATCAAGTCATAGTCTTTTAGCAATTCTAACTTCTTCGTTGTTGCAAACTCAAATCCTTCTGAGTCATCAAATATTTCAGGCTCTTGTGATCGGTATAGATGTGGCGTTTCTTACCAAACAAATAGTGACGCCAAATTTTCAACGCGAACATAATAGCTGCTAATTCCAAATCATCCGTTGGGTAATTCTTTTCATGTGGTTTCAATTGTCTCAAGGCATATGCTATAACTTTGCCTTCTTGCATCAAAACACAACCCAGACCATTCAACGATGCATCACTGAACACTAAAAACTATTTACCCGATTTAGGCTAAATTAACACTAGTGCCTCCATCAATAAAGCTTTCAACTGATTGGAACTTTTCTGACATTTATCTGTCCACTCGAATTTGACATCCTTTTGAAGCAATCTTGTTAACGGAATTGTAATAATTGAAAAGCCTTTTACAAATCGTCTATAATATCCCGCTAGTCCCAGAAAAGTGCAAACCTCATAAACATTTCTCGGAGGCTTCTAATCTATAATTGCAGATATCTTAGTCGAGTCAACTCGAATACCCGCGGCTGAAACTATAGGTCTAAAAAAATGAACTTCTCGTAGCCAAAACTCACATTTTATGAATTTTTCATACAACTATTTATCTCTCAAAGTTTGTAGCACGGTTCCCAAATGTTTTTCATACTCAGATTCATCACAACAGTAAATCAAAATGTCATCAATGAATACAATAACAAATCGATCTAGGTACAGTCTGAAAATCGGATTCATTAAGTACATAAAAACAACAGGTGCATTTGTTAATCCAAATGGCATAACAAGAAATTCATAGTGTCTGACCTCGTTCTAAAAGTAGTCTTTAGTACATCTGAGTATTTAATTTGCAACTGGTAATAGCCTGATCTCAAATCTATTTTCAAAAACACTGTAGCCCCTTTTAATTGATCAAACAAATCATCAATCCGTGGTAGAGGTTATTTATTCTTGATTGTCACTTTGTTAAGCTGCTGTAGTCTATACACGTTCTTATCGTCCCATCTTTCTTTTTCACAAACAATACAGGAGCACCCTAAAGCGAGAAACTCAGTCTAGCAAAACCTCTATCCATCATTTCTTGCAACTGGGCTTTCAATTCTTTTAACTCTGTCGGAGCCGTTCTATAAGGAGCTATTGATATCGGCATAGTTCCCGGCATTAACTCAATGCCAAATTCAACCTCTTGGATCGGTGGTAAACGTGGTAACTCTTTAGGAAACACATCCAGATATTCACACACAACTGGCACTGATTCAATCCTCTTTTCAGTCACTTTTGTATCAAGCACATAAGCAAAATATGCTTCGTAACCCTTTCTCACTTATTTTTGAGCTAACATTGATGAAATTACTACTAGTAAACCATTCAAATCATCTGACTCAATCCAGATAATCTCATTATTTTGACATCTCAAATCAATTGTCTTTCGTTCACAATTACTATAGCATCATGTAGCGTTAGTCAATCCATATCCAGAATTATATCAAATTCATCAAATGGTAACAACATTAGATCAGCCGGAAAACAGAAATCCTGAATCATTAATAGATAGTTCTTGCACACTTTATCAACCAAAACACACTTGCCTAAGGGGTTTGATACTCTAATCACAAATTCAGTAGGCTCACGGGCAAATTCTTACTACATACTAAATTTACACATTTATACGAATGAGTTGATCTTGGATCTATCAATGCAATAACTTTAGTATCATAAAGAGTGAAAGTACTGGTAATAACATCTAGAGATGATGCTTCTTCGTGAGCACGAATAGTGTAAGCTCGTGCAAGTATTCTAGCCTCTGATATCACAACAGAATCTTTAGTCGCTCTCTGGCTACCATTCATATTCCCTGTGTTTCTGGGTGGTCTATCTCTCACTACAGTGTTACTCGGCCGTGTTATGAACGAAATGATCTAATGATCCACATTTAAAATAGGTTCAATCATTCAATCTACAATCACAGATATGTTGTTTTCTACAATGTCTACACCCAGGTTGATTTTGTCTCACACTGCCAACACTAGCAATAGATGTAGCCTAAGCTTTAGAACTCACAGGTTGCTTTTCACGATCCCTGATTGAATGTCCCACTGATGCATTAGAATGATTAAACAAGTCTTGGAATTTCTTTGATGAAGATTGATAAGATTTACTAGATGATCTTTTTCTCGAATCTCTTTCTTCAAAATCAACTTTTCTCTTTTCTTTACTAAGATCCTCGACTTTACAAACCCTCTCAACCAGAACAAAAAATTCTTTCAATTCAAAAATTTTGACTAATAGCTTTATATCTTCATTCAGTCCATCAATAAATCATTTACACATGATCTCCTCAGTAGACACATACTCTCAAGAATACTTGCTTAAACGTACAAATTCTCCTTTGTAATCAGTGAAAGTCATCCAGCCTTGTTCTAATTCTAGAAACTCTTTACGTTTCTAATTGAGAAATTATTGACTTATGTACTTCTTTCGGAACTTGGATATAAAGAACTCCTAGGTAAACTGTTCTCTTGGAACCACAGATATCAATGTTTTCCACCAATGGTATGCATTATCTCTCAGCAAAGATACAACACATTTTATACATTCATTAGGAGTGCAAGATAATTCATCGAATACTCGTATCATGTTCTCAAGCCAGAACTCAGTATCATTATCAATGGTAGCCCAGAACTCTTTAGCCTTGTGTTTTCGAATCTTATCTACTGGAGGCTTATTCAATCGTATCAAATATATAACTTGAGGAATTATAGGGTTTTGTTGAGGAATAGGTGGGGATAGAGGTTGTTGAACAGTCAGATTTGTTCGATCAAATTTCGTAGACCATTCACTTATCATCTGGAAGAAGGCTTAGCCTGTCCCCCTTGACTACTTGAAATCGACCTAGAATCAGCTGTCGCTGCCCCTTGAGCAGGAGTGGGAGCATTACTCTTTACATCATCAGCTAAAGCTCGACCGAGATCCATTTGCTATACGAAAGCACATTTTAAGCTAGAATTTCACACACTACGTTAATCCTAGAATCGACTAAATCATAGCTCTGATACCAATAAAATGTAACAACCATAACCCGCAATCGTTGCCGAAATAGGGTTACAAGGCATTACTATACAATACGCATCATCACATACATAATACATACATTTATGCATTCATAATCAAAATCCATTATACTCATTCACATTGTCCCTTATAAGGCCCTAAGTGTAACGCCTCGAATTTTGGGCTTAAAAGTATTAGGTCTTGAGTATGGGAACAGTTAGGAAGCTGCTCATAAATATTTAGTAGTGTAAGAAATTGACACAAAAATCTGTCTACTTCAGTGGTTATATGCTCTGGGAGTGTCTGAGAAGTCTTAGGTTCAAGCCTGGGCAGGTGCAAAAAGTTTTGTTTTTGAAAGGATTAAGCACTGTCTCTTTGCAATAGGCTTTTAAATAAAAATGGGTAAAGCATGATAGAAAATAGCCTACTGGCCCAGGGGATAAGTGGCGTGTTACTATTGTCTGAGGTCTGAAGTTCGAGTCCTGGTTTGCGCAATGGGGGTTTTATTTTGTTGCTTACACCGTATGGGTAGTAGAGTTTGACCAAAATACTACAGAGTTGTTGTGGAATTTGAATTGGATGGTTGAGAGATTGGAGGAGAGATTTGAGGAGTGGATTAAGGGTTGGTGGACGGTTTCAGTGATTTGGGAAGGAAAATTTGGTATTTTGAAAGGAATGAGGGGTGTTGTGCCGATTAGGGACTCTAGGCACTCATTGAGTTCCGTTTTGGTAGGTATGGCACTTATTTTGGTTGATTCTTTTTTTGGAAACTGATTGGTGCCTAGGGAATGTTGCTGTGTTTGCGTTTGTGCTTTCGGGTTTGCATTTTTGGTTTTTTTCCCCTTACTAAATTCTCCCTTCTGCACTCTTAATTTGTTTGCCTTTTTGCTCCTAGGTTTAACCGATTCTCTTCTTTTCTCTATTTTCCCATACCTTGGCAGAATATTGTAGGGCTTATTTCGTGTTGCATTTTCTTCAAGTCTTTTTATTCTCCCACCACCATTTTGGTCTATTGTGTTGTCGAATATTGTTTCTTCCTGATGCCATCCGGCTCGGGATGATGAGTCGAATTCATTTCGTTGCCCGATCGTCGTTCGAGAGAGTCGTTCATGCTTCGGGTTTTAGAACTAGAAGTAAATGAAAAGATACGGGTAAGCGGAAGGTTTCAAAGTAGGGTGAATTTAGTAATAGGTTCGATTTAGTAGCAAAGATGGATGATGGTTAAATGGCTCGGTTTGGAATAACAAGAAAATAATTCGAAGGATGGGAATGGAAAATGAACTTAACGTCAGGAATGATTCAACACTAAGAAGTGTCACCCTGGTTCCTATATTGTTAAGGTGAAAAGATGGATAGATGGATAGGTGAACGCCACACCAAGATTGGTGATAAGTTCAAACAAGACGATTGATGCCACTAGCACAAGCTAGATAAGTCTTTCGAAACTTGTACGAGATATGAGAGGAAGCAACCTCACAAGAACAAATGTTCATTAACAATTTTGGCAAAAAAGTCCCTTTACAATGAAATGTGCAAACTATTTATAGGCTAACAAGTAGTAGCCGAATAGACAAACTAATAGCTTTAAATGCTAAATAAATTCAGCTATGAATGCACTAGAATAATCTAGAACAAGTCTTTAATTAGCTAGGACTAAATTCGGCTGATGGGAACTCCATTGGACAGCTTCATGTGTAAGCAAAGCATCTTGGATGAATGTGATGTCTTGGGAACTCAATAGCTTGCCTAAATTCGTCCATGGGATGAATGAATCATTCAAAAAGTGTCTCTTGGCCGAATAGACACCTAGGGAAGTCAATTGGACAGCAAACAATTCATGTATTTCACCCACATACATTCGGCCATGCATGAACTAGAAGGAGCTTGAATCGGCCGCACATGAACATGCAATAAATGCCTTCATTCATGCATGTGTGCCGTCCAAAGTGAATGTATCTTCTTAATCCACATGCATGTAATTAACCTCCCATGTATATGAACTTAATTCCTCCAAGCATTGAACCAGTAGTGCATGAATCTTCCCATTCATTGAACTTTCTCGTTCATGCATCTCTTCATGAATGTACCTTCCACATTCGGCTAACCTACATGAATTAACACAAAATTAATTAAAATATAACTATTCATAAAAATCATAATTAATATTTAAACAATTTAATGAAATTAAATAAATTCAAACATAATAATTATAAGTCAACTAATGAAGTAAATTCGGCTAGCTCAAAAATAGTCAAAACACTTAATGAGTTGAAATTGAGCTAGGGGTTTCGGCATGAGCTGTAGCAAACTTAATTATAAACTAAATTAAGACTTAGTTTATTGAAAGGAAGAAAGAAGGAGCTAAATGTAAGCTCGGTTGAGCTCAAACGAGTGAAACAAGCTCAAATGAGTGAGTTGAGTGGACGAGAGCTCGAGGAGTCTGAAATGAGCTAAGATCACTTGCCAACAATGCACGGTCCTTTGGATAGTTACTTCAAGCTGATTTTGTGAGCATTGGCCCTTGTTTCAACCAAGGTTTTGCATTAGAAGCTAAAATAGCTTCTAGGAAATGTTTAGCATGAGCTTGAGTTATAGGTCCTTTAGGCAGCTTGTTTTATAACACCCCTATCCCGTATCCGTCGCCGGAATAGGTAAAAGGGGCATTACCGGACTTGAAACTCATATCC
Source organism: Gossypium arboreum (assembly GCF_025698485.1). Classification (NCBI taxonomy): domain Eukaryota; kingdom Viridiplantae; phylum Streptophyta; class Magnoliopsida; order Malvales; family Malvaceae; genus Gossypium; species Gossypium arboreum. The sequence goes on from NC_069078.1 coordinate 31,024,108, forward strand.
GAATAGTAAAAATTTTGAATATTTTTTTTTATAAAGAACGTTCCTTTAGGTAAATACTAAAGATAGTCAGGGATACAATTTAACTGCTATAAGTACACATTCAAAAGATGCCATTTTCGCATGGCTTATATACATTAACCAAAATATTCTTGACCAACGGTCTATTCTTTACATGCCATAAAATAATTCAAAACATAACAGTAACAAGCAGTGGATAGTGATAGTGTGACTAGTTGTTGACGATCCCCGAGCCTGTAGCTTCCAAATGAGATCTATAAAACAGAGGAAACAAAGTAAACGGAGTAAGCATTACAATGCTTAGTAAGTTTTAAGCAGTGTCAACAGATAACAATCAAATTATCACATAGTTGTTCGTATTTTTATTTCACTCTTCCTTCGGGCATACCATCCCTTTACCGAATATGCCCATCTCATCATATATAATATGCAGATAAATTCTCACTTGATAGTGGTCTCTTATAAAAATAGGTACATTACATATTTTCACCTAACTTTCCACATTGACCAAACGCACAATAATCATAGAACAATCTTATTGCTTTACTCACATATGCATCACATAACGACCTTGTGATTTAGTCCAAATCAAGCTTAAATATAATCTCAAAATACATACCGACCACTTAACGCATTGAACGATTTATTACCAATTGTTACCGTGTGAAGTCGTATAATCTTATGCTTTACTCGAATCTTCAGCGAAACCTTTAGCTCGAATAGTCCCCACACGTAGTTATCGGGTCTTACCCGGACAAAATCTCCACACGTAGTCATCGGGTCTTACCCGGACATAATCTCCACACGTAGTCATCGGGTCTTACCCGGAATATATTTCCAAGTTTCATGTACATTTAATCACATGTTACAACATTCACATCGACTGTCATATTTGTAATTCATTTGCCTCATCAAATATCTAATAATACACACCTATCACATTTGGTCATTCAGCCACAATATAGACAGGTCTCCTACATATTTCACAGTAGCCATTCGGCTTTACCACATATACATATCTCATACATATTTCACACTAGCCGATATTTCACACTAGCCATTCGGCTTTACCACATATACATATCTCATTCATATTTCACACTAGCCATTCGGCTTTACCATATATACATATCTCATTCATATTTCACACTAGCCATTCGGCTTTACCACATATACATATCTCATATATATTTTACACTAGCCATTCGGCTTTACCACATATACATATCTCATTCATATTTCACACTAGCCATTCGGCTTTACCACATATACATATCTCATTCATATTTCACACTAGCCATTCGGCTTTACCACATATACATATCTCATTCATATTTCACACTAGCCATTCGGCTTTACCCCATATACATATCTCATACATATTTCACATTAGCCATTCGGCTTTACCACATATACATATCTCATACATATTTCACATTAGCCATTCGGCTTTACCACATATACATATATATTTATCTTGTACAACAATTTCAGCAATAGCTTATAAGCAACTCAAATAGTTTCATCAATGTTTACAACAAATTCACATATTCACTACAAGTCTGTTTTCTGAGCAATAGTCACTAAATTATTTATAACTGGAGCTAAAAAACTCAAAATCAATTTGCCGTTAATTTTCCCTGAATATAGACTCATATGTCTTCCATCCATAAAATTTTCAGAATTTTAGGTTTGGCCAATCAATACCAGATTTTTCTTAAATTTTCCCTGTTTCCTTTGTTTGACTAATCGACCACTCTTCACTACGAATCAAATTTCTCATTGTACAGAATTCAAAATATGTTCTATTTGATTTCATTTGAAACTATACTCATTAAGGAGTCTAAGCATATAAATTTTATCTTATAACCATTTTTTACAAATTATAATGATTTTCAAAAAAAAGAGCAGGGATTTTGAGTCATTCGACACCGCCTTACACAACTTTAAATACCTCTTTATAGGAAATTTCTTTGCTTACACGGTCTCTTTTATAAGAAACTAGACTAATTAAGCTTTGATTACATATTTTATTCAGCCTAAAATTCCACACCAACAATTTATAGTGATTTTCTAAAATCACGTTATCGTTCTTGTCCTAAGCAAATTATTACAATTTGCTCTTAAATTTCCAAGTCCAAACACTTATGAACTTACCATTTGAGTTTAAGACATATCATGGCCACATCATATCTTATTAAATCAACTCATTATGTCCTAATATGATTGAATTTACTCAACGTTTAATCACTTAAAACTTACCTCGGAAGTTGCTTAGAACGATTCTGACGGCTCTTCGATCACTTTTTCCTTTCCTTATCCAACTTTGATCCTCTAGGCTCTTGAGCTAAATCAAACAATTTGCTTCCCAATCAAACACAATCACATGGCATCCATATATATTTTAGGACCATTCTTAACATACTACTCATTTACAAAACAAAACACTCATATCACATTTATAAAACCACAAGCCGAATATACCTATACTTACCTCACTTAAACATCAACCCTAAATTCATGTACATTCTCAAATAGAGTAATCCTTACTTGAACTATTAGCCAACTTTATCAAATGAACAATTTTACTTAAAGTGCCATATATATATATATATATCTACATAAGTGCTTAGATACCATGTTTCCAACAATTATTTCCTAGCTTAGTAGCCGAACCAATATTCAATAACAAACTCCTCTTTGATCAAATATATATTCGGCAAGGACATGATAATTTATACTACATCAATTTTAAGCACATAAATTACTCAAACATAACCAAATTCACATTCGGTCTTGGCACATAATAAGGTAGCCGATCCTTTACCCTTAGCACCCAATGCTCACATATGATTATTTGTATAGTTCAAACACTCATCTACCATCGTTCATCTAAATTTAACACGAAACAACAACCATATATCTCTTCCATTTTCTACCATGGCCGAATGCTCTAGCTACCACACCGTCTCAAATTTTGCCATGGGTTAAGCAAAGAACTTAATGACTAACTCAAAAATGCTAAAAAGAAAATCCAAGAATCATCAATCCACCATCACATGTATCATTACAAAGCTTTACACTTAGCATGCTAATGACATCAACACAAATCCACCTTAGTCGAAACTTAACTCATACAAAACCTATCTTCAAACCATAAAATAGGTAATTTTCAAGAATGGCATTGAACTTACCTTCCTCTTGCTATCCACCTTGGCTGAATTTCTTCCCTAAAGATTTTTCTTCCTCCTCTTTCTCTAGTCACGGCAATGGGGGAGTAAGGGTGAGACAACTTTGGTTTCTCCTCCCACTCACCTCATGTTTTATCATTCTTAATTCACTATTTTATTTTCTAAACTAATAATGCTAATAGAAAATTCATATTATCATCAATGACCCATCCATGGCCGGCCACTACTCATTATAATTGGAAATTTGACATGCAAACCCATCATTCTTATAACATGCATTAATAGATCCTTATAGATTAACCCATCACATTTCAAAGTGTCACACATAAGTCCTATTAACTAAATTCACATGCAATTGACCAAATCGAAGCTCAAAACTTTCACACACTCATATTCACATATTTTAGACAATAATTATTATACTTAAATACTTCGGTGACTCGGTTTAGCGGTCCTGAAACCACTTTTCGACTAGGGTCAATTTAAGGCTGTCACATGTTTAGATCTTGGTTTGCACTCGAAGATGCCCCAGGCGTGCTCACATCATTCCCCCCGTCTTCAAAGCGACTTTTCCTCAAGTCGGGCCATTTGCTTGCGAAAAAGCTTTCATCGTCACTAGACCCTTGGTCGTCGAATGGGGTAGAATGGCTCACAATAACCTGAAAGTCACACAAGACTCAAAAAGACAAAATATTAGTCATATGTCCTTCCTCTTTTTGGATAGGCCATTTCAAAGTTTCAACAACAAAATAATGAAGAAGTTTAAGGAAACACCGAAAGAAGAACATACAATCTCGCTCCAGCTTCTTAATCCAAAGTTGGGCAAATAAACTAATGTCGGGATCAAAATTAAAATTTTCAGAATCAAAAACTAGGTTTTGATTTTGTAATCCATCCACATGCTTAATTTCCAAAAATAAAGATAAGACTCGAAGAAGATGAGAAGGTAAAACAAAGTTACTTACAATAAGATCACAATGCTTACCTTTTCTTGGAAACAACTCGATTTGGCTTACTCCCAGCTTAACGACTCGGTTTTGATCACTTATCCCAAATTGCAACAAAAATTTCATTTTCACAGATAGGTCACAAAAGTGAATCAAAGAGACTTTAAACTGACAAATACACAAGCATTCATGTTTCACAAATCCTAGTCGAACAAACAGTCCGAAACATGGATATTTTGCATAGAAATTCAAAGATTTCTCTTCAAGAGCATAATCAAACAGTTAAATATTTCATGCAAAAATCTTTTACCACATATATCGAGCAAAGAAGTTGTGTTCATGCGACCTTTCGAAATTCAAATCCATCACAAATCATTTGAATAGGCACATCTAAATGAATGATGAATTCAAAGAATTTACATAGCCATGCTTATCAAAATGTGAAAACCTTTTATCACATACATTCACAATTTATGCAGAGATGAACCAGGTCCAACAGAATCAACAGAATTGCCGTTATAAAACATGTCATAAAATGAAATCTTCGTGGCATCTATTGAATCAACATCGTTAACATTAATATGTGAACAATAATTAGCCGATCGAAGATGGAAGTTTTTCGAAGTTATGCCATCAAAATCTTTATGAATAATTTTTAAATCAAAGACCTTGATTCGATAAACAAAGATTCCTTACCTTCTTTACCTTCGATTTCCAATGGGTGGCGGTCGTCCACGGACTTACCTTTTTCAAACAACTGAAAAAGCCTCTCCTTTTGAAGGTATCGAAGTTGGATTTGGTCGCACGGACTTTTAGGAACCTGAAAAGAAAGATCACTAAAAGATCGAGCATAAGTGTTAGTAGAAAGAATTCTCGCTTGCTCACTAACATCATTTTCACTCGATTCTATTTCTTCTGAACCACTCGTTTCTTTTATCTCAATTTCTTTTTCCACTCTTTTTTCTTGTTCACATTCTTTTTCTCTCTCAAACTCTTTTTCGTTCTCTTTTTCAATCTCATTTTCTTTTTCACTCTCAATCTCATTTTCTTTTTCTTTCATTTCTTTGTTTCTTTTCTCGATTTCATTCAAGATTCTCTCATTTTCTTTGTTTCTTCTCTCGATTTCATTCAAAATCCTCTCATTTTCTCTCATAATATTTTCTTGCCTCTCTTTTCTTTTGATCTCTTTTTGCTTTTCGTCTTCTTCTTTTCTCGCTTGCTTTTTACAAGAGGTTACAAAAGATTTAGGAGAAAAATCATTTTGTTCAAAAGAAGAAAAATCATTTACATATGATTCACGAACAATCCTTCGTGAAGATCTCTCCGTGGCTATTTTCTTTGGAGCTCTTGAAGAGGTGTATCTTTCATCTCACACGTCTTCTCGGAAGGATTCAAAATCAAAATCGGCTTCTCTTCGTCTTGAATTCCTTGATGAAAAAAAGACTCGATCGTAATCTCTTCTTGAGTAGTCGTTGGATGTGTATCTCCATGATGCTCTCAAATCCACTTTTTGACTTGATAACATTCGTGCCCGTTAGTTTCTTTTCTCTACACGATCTAATCTCTCATGCAATTTGTCAAACTTAGTTGTCACCATTCTTTGCATTTCTTGCACCAAATATTGATATTCTGATTCGGCAAATTCTTCGCGAGACATGATGTTATCGCTGAAAGGAAAATTGTTCAGCAAAATAGACACAAAGTCCTCACTACAACATCCTCACGAGTTCACTCGGAAAGAAAGAATGATGGCACTCACACTCGTGTTTTCGCTCGTTTTTGGCTTTTCAACTCTCGAATGTTCTCACACACTCTAGCCTTTTACCACTCAAGCTTACTCTCGTAACCTCGTATTTTGTTTCTTTCGACTTGTCTTGGTGCCTTGGGGTCGATTTCAAGATGGTTACAAAGGTTAGAATGTCACGGTGTACGGGTAGGCTAAAAGAAAAATAGTCTTTGGTGTAGTGTGGCGTTTTGGGGGGGTAAAAGTTGCTGGAAAGAAAGATTGAAGGTCGGAACAAAAATGTAAACAAAAGAATAGATCTTGATCGCACACTTTCCTTCTTTTTTTTTTAATTTCATATTTTTTTGTCTCTTTTTTTTTAATACTTCACAATATCACTATTACAAGAGAGAGAACGAAAATTACAACTTGAATTTTTTTTTAATTCGAATTTTTTTAACTACGAACCTATTTCGATCTTGTTACGAACGTCGGCGCCTCTCGATTTACAAGCTCTGATACCAAATGATGTGATCCGGCTCGGGATGATGAGTCGAATTCACTTAGTTGCCCAATCGTCGTTCGAGAGAGTCGTTCATGCTCGGGTTTTAGAACTAGAAATAAATGAAAAGATACGGGTAAGCGGAAGGTTTCAAAGTAGGGTGAATTTAGTAATAAGTTCAATTTAGTAGCAAAGATGGATGATGGTTAAATGGCTCGGTTTGGAATAATAAGAAAATAATTCGAAGGATGGGAATGGAAAACGAACTTAACGTCAGGAATGATTCAACACTAAGAAGTGTCACCCCGGTTCCTATATTGTTAAGGTGAAAAGATGGATAGATGGATAGGTGAACGCCACACCAAGATTGGTGATAAGTTCAAACAAGACGATTGATGCCACTAGCACAAGCCAGATAAATCTTTCGAAACTTGTACGAGATATGAGAGGAAGCACTTACAAGAACAAATGTTCATTAACAATTTTGGCAAAAAAGTCCCTTTACAATGAAATGTGCAAACTATTTATAGGCTAACAAGTAGTAGTCGAATGGACAAACTAATAGCTTTAAAGACTAAATAAATTCAGCTATGAATGCACTAGAATAATCTAGAACAAGTCTTTAATTAGCTAGGACTAAATTCGGCTGATGGGAACTTCATTGGACAGCTTCATGTGTAAGCAAAGCATCTTGGATGAATGTGATGTCTTGGGAACTCAATAGCTTGCCTAAATTCGTCCATGGGATGAATGAATCATTCAAAAAGTGTCTCTTGGCCGAATAGACACCTAGGGAAGTCAATTGGACAGCAAACAATTCATGTATTTCACCCACATACATTCAGCCATGCATAGAAGGGAGCTTGAATCTGGCCGTACATGAACATGCAATAAATGCCTTCATTCATGCATGTGTGCCGTCCAAAGTGAATGTATCTTCTTAATCCACATGCATGTAATTAACCTCCCATGTATATGAACTTAATTCCTCCAAGCATTGAACCGGTAGTGCATGAATCTTCCCATTCATTGAACTTTCTCGTTCATGCATCTCTTCATGAATGTACCTTCCACATTCGACTAACCTATATGAATTAACACACAATTAATTAAAATATAACTATTCATAAAAATCATAATTAATAATTAAACAATTTAATGAAATTAACTAAATTCAAACATAATAATTATAAGTCAACTAATGAAGTAAATTCGGCTAGCTCAAAAATAGTCAAAACACTTAATGAGTTGAAATTGAGCTAGGGGTTTCAGCATGAGCTGTAGCAAACTTAATTATAAACTAAATTAAGAGTTAGCTTATTGAAAGGAAGAAAGAAAGAGCTGAAAGTAAGTTCGGTTGAGCTCAAACGAGCTGAAACGAGCTCAAATGAGCTGAGTTGAGCTGGACGGAGCTCGAGGAGCTGGAAATGAGCTAGGATCAGCCTTCCAACAATGCACGGGTCCTTTGGATAATTGCTTCAAGCTGATTTTGTGAGCATTGGCCCTTGTTTCGAACCAATGTTTTACATTAGAAGCTAAAATAGCTTCTAGGAAATGTTTCGCATGAGCTTGAGTTATAGGTCCTTTAGGCAGCTTGTTTAGATCTTGGTTTGCACTCGAAGATGCCTCGAGCGTGCTCACATCACTTCTTCTCCCTCTTGTTTAAGTTTTGGGCAATCTTGTTACTTCTCTGCCGATTTCCTTCCTCCATTTATCCTTTTTTGTTTAGCAGGCATACGTTGGTCAAATAGTGTGTGGTAAGTTCCTTCTTCCCTTTTGTTTTTTCTCCCATTTTCTTCTCTTTTGGCTGTTTCTCGCCTTTTCTCTATTATTGGTGGTGCTCCTTTCGATTTTTAGAAGTTTTCAAGGAGTGAAGGTGCTTACAAGTGTTATTGAAGCAATCAAATATCTCTCTGCACTCGATTATAGGTAACATGGTCCTTATTTATCACATGTTGACCCTTGGTGCATTGCTTGTGTTATAGGGTGTTGACCAATTGCCTTATTTCTCCTTTATCTCTAGTTTGGGTTTTCAATAAGCCAATATATAATGATTCAAGCCATATGTTTATGCAATCATCATTAATAGATTTCGTTGGTAATGCAGTTTTCGACAAGGAGGGTGTAATCAACCTTCGTCAGCGGTTTAGCGAACTAAACCACACTCGTTCAATCAAGGCAAGTATCTATTATTTTAGGATTAAGTATTAAAGAGGAGGGTGATTTACCCTATTGTCAAATGGCTAATTGAATGCCTTGAATGAGTGGAGGTTTGGCGCTCATAGAATTCTAGCACTTTTCGCAAATAGGTGTGTAACCACACTGCTATAAATGTAGATCGGCAAAAGCCAAAAAAGTATGACTGTTGACGCTACACGAGCGTGCGCTCGCTCGTGTGGTAATCTAAATGCGTAAATCATGGGTGATTAATTGTAGAGGCCACCTTGAACGATTTCACGGGCTTAGGCCGTTTTAGGGCCACGTTGCACTGAAATAGGCTGAGTTGGCCGCACGGGCTCGTGGGCCCCACACGAGTTAACCATACAGACGTGTGGAGATTATTGGGCCATGCTATGTAGTTCTCACGGACAAGGCCATTTCTAGGTTTCATGGGCCACATGGTGTGTGGGCCCACATTGGCCGCATTATGGGCCTTGGGCCCATTTTCACTGTTTGGCTTTTAAGGTTGCACAGGCCGCTCGAGACGACTGTGGACCTACTGTTGGGTCGGTAAGTGTACATAGACCCCCTTTGTGGTAAAATGATTCTATTGCCCCTGTGTGGTAAAATGACTATTTTGCCCATTGTGGTAAAATGACTGTATTGCCCCTGTGTGGTAAAATGACTATTTTGCCCCTTGTGGTTAAATGATTGTTTTGCCCCTATGAGGTAAAATGATTATTTTTCCCTTATGTGGTGAAATGATTGTTTTGCCCTTTTATGGTAAGATGACTGTTTTACCCTTATGTGATGTATGTTTATATTTTAGCATGCTATTGTAACTGTATTGAATACATGTATAATATTATGACATGTTGCATGATGCATTGCATGGGGATGGGTTTTTATATGATTGGAGGAAGTGTATTGTATTGGCAGCTCTGCTGCAAATCACTGATGGCTCTAAGCCTATTATACTAGCAGCTCTACTGTAAATACTGTTTAGTGCTGCAATCGGTGCTAATTTTTGGTGTGTAGGGATGGGTGGGTTGATTTTATCCCCACATGGTGTGTAGGGCTGAACGGATGAAGTGTAAAGGCTGGAAGGGTAGGACTTGCTTACAGTTCACTATTTTTACACTGTTTACTATTACTGCACTGTTTATTGCTACTACAATGGGCCAAGGGCTAAACTTATGATTGTTTCTGGATTGAGATGGGCTAAAGCTTAAATTGATATTTCCACTGTTACTAAAAAAGGCTTATGCCTAGACTATATTTGCTCACTGTATGTTTGACTGTCTGTTTATTAAGGGATTACACACTAAGTTTTCATAAACTCACCCTTCTACTTATCTGTGTAGGTAACCCTTAGGTGGATCGGTACTGCGAGGGACTTGAAGGTGGCCACACAATGACTTATGCTTCTATATTTGACTTTTAATTTATAAGTAGTTTTATTTGGGTATTTTTATGTAATATGGACTTTTTAAATCTTTAATTTGTGGTTTTTGTTTATGTTGATTCATATCTGCTAGTCGTAGGACATGGGTTTTCAAAAAATATGCACGATTTACCAAAATACCACGAATACGCAAAACTATTTTTCAGAAGCTTCTGCAAAGTATAACGATTTGAAAATTAAGTAATGTTTTGAGAATGAATAACTTTTAGAAACAAATGATGTTATGTGATTAAAAATGCAATATGGTTTTAGCAGTAACTTAGTTTCGAAAACCCTTTTATGTGACAACGCTAGATTCGGCCACATCGTCCAGGTCGGGTTTGGGGTGTTACATTAAGAAACTTTAAAACATTCTTAAAAGAGGTTTGAGACTAAACTGATAACATTTATAAACTTCTGAAAACTTATAAAATTTTCATGCATAAAGGGATCACACGCCCGTGTAAACTGGCCGTGTGTCTCACACAGCCACCAAACAGGCCCGTGTCACAAGCCTTGTGAAAATAGGGCATACATACTGACTTGCACCACACGGCCAAAGACACACCCATGTGCCATAACCATGGTAAAACTGGAGGGTATACTGACTACACAGCCAACCACACACCCATGTGCTAGCCCATGTCTCTCACACGGCCAATAGACACACCTATGTGTCTAGGCAGTGTCAAACCTGTAGTGTATACTAACTTAATTTGAAGGGGTAGCCTAGGGGACACGTGGCCGTGTACCAAGGCCTTGTGTCACACACGGTCAAGCCACATGCCCGTGTGCTCAACCATGTGGAGTGAAAATAGGCTTTGTTGAAGCCACATTTCTCACCCTTTCTTAAGCATACCTAAACCACAACATTTGTACCAATTCAATACATTAATAGGCAAACTAAACATGCTATTTCATACACATTTCATTCCATTTATAAACCATATTCTTAACTACTCAAATCCATAGCCAAAACATACCAAATCAATATGCCAAAAATCATCAAACTTACATAACTTCTAAATGCATTTCGTCATCATCTTATCATCTATTTCATGCTTTAAAACATACCATTTCATCATCCAAAACCAAGCCATAACATACCATCTTCCAAGCAATAATATACCAATTAACATTTAACTAGTAGAGTAATCATAAAACCATACCAGACATGCCCAAAACAAAAGACAACTTATACATCACATAATTCAAGCCACTTAAATGGCCAAATTCACACCAACATTTACATCATTTGCAAGCCAAATCTCATGGCTAAAATAATAACTCAAAAATTATCATCTTAACACTATCCTATACATGCCATATACCATATATACAAAGCTTTAAAAGTACCAACAAGATGATCGATAGTGTGACGATGTTCCTGATGATCCCCGATGTCTGAGCTAGCTTCAATAATATATAAAACAAGGAAAAAACACACATAATAAGCTTTAAAAGCTTAGTAAGCGATACAAAAATAAAATTATCATATGATTCAACATCATTTCCATCAAATAGGCAAACTATGAATAAACACTTATAAGTTCACAAACCTTTCCCAATGTATACATATTCAATATCACATTTGAATTCATCAAATACTTCCCTTTTCAGTACTTGTATGAATCTCATGCATACCTAAGTCACTTAACTCGTTCACACATTCTTCCTTGACTTGACTTTGCCCGTTGAACCATTTAGAATCGTTAAGGATACTCAGAAATCACATAAAGCTCATACAATGCCATATCCCAGATATGGTGTTACATGTTATCACATATGGATGCCAATGTCCCAGATATGGTCTCACATGAAATCATATAACAATCCGAATGTCCTAGACAAGGTCTTACACGTAATCACGATACAATGCCAATGTCCCAAACATGGTCTTACATGTAAACACATCTCGGTAATCCTAATGTCATGACATTTGCATCCTATACTATTCCTAAGGTTCGTACGAGACTTTTGGATATTGAAACTTCATCAATTCTTGCTTGCACTTGCTTATTCAATGTCCATAGCAATTCCATGATAAATAAACATATATAAATCAATTTAAAGGTATTTATTTACATATGAACTTACCTCGTATTAGGGATTGACGTATCGGGTTAGCTATTCAATAACCTTCGATTTCCCCCAATCTAAATTTGATTTCTTTCTTTCAGAATCTATATGAATTCAAAATCAACTCATTTATTCATTGATTCATTCAATTAAGTCCAAAAACACATATTTAAGCCAATATGCACTTTGGCCCTAAACTTTCACATTTTTTACAATTTAGTCCTTATTTAATAAACACATAATTACACTAATTCAATTCAAACCAATGTGTGCCAAATTACCATAGTACCCCTAACAGCCCATATTTCACATTTATTCACACTTTTAACCCTACATTTTCATCTTTTCACAATTTAATTCCTAATTTGTATTTTATCTAAAAATCACTTAACAAAACATACTAATCTTTCAACAATTATTCATTTTCCATAATCAACATTCAAAAAAATTAAGCTATCATCAATGACACTTCACAAATTCATCAACCAATTGATAAATTAGGGTATGGGCTAGCTAGAATACGAAGCAACGATCACAAAAACATAGAAATCATAAAAAATCAAGCTCAAAAAATACCTCAATCAAGAATACAAAGGGCCAAACCCTGAAATGCTTCAAATGGTCTTTCTTCTTTTGATTTTCAGTGAGAAAGATGAACATTAACACTAATTTTATTAAATATACTGTAATACCCCGAATTGTGGGCCTAGATGAAATGGGCTTTGGGTCTCATAAAATTTTTAAGTGAGCAAGAAAATTACAAATGACATGTTGGCTTTAAGGGTTTAAGGAATTTGAAGTGTTGAGGTATGTTGGAGAAGTTCTAGGTTCGAGTTTCGTGGTGGAGGAATTTTAATTTAATTATTAAAGGAATTAGGGTTGGGAGTAGTTGGGCTTTTAAATAAAGATAGGGAAAATGGCATCAAAAAGCCTTGTGGAAGAGTGACTAAGTGATGCCACTTAGGGTGTAAGGAGCTGGCATTAGTAGATAGCAAGGAGATCCGAGGTTCAAATCCTAGCTTAGTATTTTTAAGAGTTTAATTTTGGCCTTCTAGAAGGTTGGAAGTGGCGTGAAGATGGACTCCAAGGGGAGTGTTCAGAAGAGAAAATTTAGGAAATAGATTGGGAAGTTATCAGGGAGAAAAATGAGGAGATGAGAAGAGTGAAGTGATGGAGTCGAATGGGGAATTGAGGGTTAGGCAATTCGACTATAGGGGCTATAAATAGGTGCTGAATGGGGGGTGGCCAGGCTAATGCTGAATTCCCTTCACCTTGTTGCCAAAAACCGTTTTTCCTAAAAGCCAAAAACCCTTTGTTTTACTTTCTTTCTTTGTGCCGATTTTCCCTTTTTTTCCTCTACACAATTTTCTTTGTTCCACTTTTGGGTTAGCCGATTCCTTCTTCTACTCTTCTTCTCTAATTTGTGCTAAATAAACCTTATTCACCATACTAATTTGAAAGCTGAAAAGCCGAATCTCCCTTGGGCCGATTATTCTTTTAGTGTAAGTACCTTATCTTTTTTTGGCTAGTATTGTTAAGACCGATTACTTCCCTCCCTCACTCTTTCTAATCAACTTTGGTAGGGAATTAGTATCGGATCTCAGGTTTTAGCTCTCTACTAAATTGCTCCTCAGGTGTTTTGCGCTTTGGTAAGTATTTCCCTCTTATTGACTAGGGTTGGCCGAATGATCTTAAATGAGATAAGGGGGTGAATTATGTTGGATGCTAATCCCCTAGTATTTGGTCTTAATGAGTAAGATTAATGTAGATCTAAGGAGTACGTGATCAAGGAAAGACTATTAGGGATTGGTGTTTAATGTAAGGGCAAGGTGAGGTTTTGATTTTTTTTGTTGGTAAAATATGTGTTAAGCATAAGATTAATGGAAGGGTGATATCGTTTGTAGGTTGATGACTAAGGGAATCGCAGCACGCTTGCTTACCAGGTGTCTACTTACACTGCACACACAAGTAGATCGGCAAAGGTTGAAATGCCGAAAAGTCGAAAGTTTGGCAACGGTAGTCTTACGAGTGCGTGAACACTCGTAATGAGGAGACCAATAGTTTGCCTGAGGCCCATGGGCGATTCCATAAACTTGGGTTGTGAATAGGCCAAATGGGCCAAAATGGGCTAAATGGGCCTGAGGGGCTGTTGGGCCCAAATTAGGCAAAATTTGATAAGTGATGCTATGTGATAGAAAATTTGTTTGTGAGCATGAATGTAATGTGATTTGGGACGGATGGGCCATATAAATGAGACTGGGCCTAATGGGCCATATGAATGTGAATTGGGCCTGATGGTCCATATGAACGTGAATAGGGCCATATAAATGAGATTGGGCCTAGTGGGCCATATGCATGTATGTAGGGGTTTTGGGCTTAGTATATGATGACTACATAAAACTTAATTAAATTGTTGAGACCGTGGACAAGTCATAGGGGTAAGGTGTGGCAACGGGTATATGCATGTCTAGGATTGGATCTAGAGAGAGCTTGGTACTTAAGCAGTCTTAATGACCCACCTCTTCTTCTCTAGAATCCTATCTGGTGCATAGTATTCGTCCAAGGTAAGTGAAAACCGTAATAAAAGGAAAATTACCGAAATGCCCCTAAGGGTAAAAATAACCAAAATACCCCTATGTGTCGACTGTAAGTTTAATGGATGTGACATGCATATCAACTGCATACAAATGATATTCTGCTTAGGTTGCTTATGGGTTGGGAATTATGGAACGGAGGAAGTATATGAGGATCGCATGGTTGCCTGACAATCGTGGATCCACCGACAGCTTTTAAGCCCAATATGTAAATGAAGGTAGTTCCTCAACCGGGCTACCATGGATGTGTATCAGTTGGGTGGGTCGATATTTGTATCCCTACATGATATGTATCGAGGGATGGAGTTGGTGTGTCGCGGATGGATTATTGGGATAGGGTTGCACTGCATTGCATTACATTACATGTATGATGTATGGTGGTTGATGTATGCTTAATATTTGTTCGAGGGATGTACACATTGAGTTTGCGAAAACTCACTGCCTCTTTTATTTTTCTCAGGTGATGCTCAATAAGAGGTTCGATGTCTGGAGGGACTCTAGGTGGCCAGCTAGCGAGACAGCTTGGACTTGTTTGTTCTACTAAAAAACAAAGGAGAGCATTTAGTTTCTAATTTATTAAGTGATTTTAGACTGGATTGTAATAAGGCCTCCCCTTTTTTGTTATTATTTGGATTATTATTTTTATGAGATATAATTATGAGAGGTTGAACATGGTTTCTTGGATTATAGCATGTTTACTACGTTTCCACAACTAAATTCTTAAATGATAAGTTTTCTTAAATCAAATGTTTTAAACAAAGCTTTCGCAACTGAAAAGAGTGTTTTCATAAGTTAACTAAGGTTTCATATCTTAAGGAAGGGTTTTCAATGAAAACAAGTTTTTCGCTAAAACACTTCAATGTGATGTTTTAGATTCGGCCATAGCGTCCGGGCTGGGTTTAGGGTGTTACATATACATTAATACATAGTTTACCATTTTACCCTTGGTCATTAAACTATTTAATCATCAAATATAAGGCCATTAATGTCCATTAACCTTATCAATGGCATAATAACTGTGACAGCCCAAAATAGACCCTAGCCGGAATGTGGTTTCGGGACCACAAAACCGAGGCATAACAATAATTTAAAAATTTATTTTGATGCCTATAATATGTGAGTATTCATGTATGACATTTTTTGATGATTTATTTAGTGTTATAAAGGTGAATTTCACTAGAAAGGACTTGTGTGAGAAAATTTAGAATTTGAGATAGGCAAATGTGGAAGTGGCCTATTGATGCACACTAGGAAATGTTGTCCTTGCATGTCAAATTCCCCAAATTTGACTATAGTGGCCGCCATGGTGATGAATATGGGCAAAAGAAAACATGTCTTAAACATGTTTTGCTAGTGGTGCATGTTTGAAATAATAAAATAAGAGTATGAAAAAAAAAAAAAAAAATGTTCATCCTTCTCCATAGGCTTGGCCGAATGTACTAAGGAAAGAAAAGAAAAATTTGTTCATCCTTTCTCATCTTCTTGGCGAAATTACTAGGGAAAAGGGGAGGATTTTGCTTCATGCTTGGGTTGGAAGAGACCTAGAAGGAGATTTGGCTAAGTTTACATCAAGATTAAGGTATGTATGAGGTTGTGTTAGGAGTTTCATGCATGACTTGGTTGCTAACTTGATGTGCATGTTAGCCATGGCTCAAATCTTTGTTATGCCATGGAAATGGTATTTGGGCAAAGTTGTTATGGTGATAAAGCCATTGCATGCTAAGTGTGAAGCTTGATGATGATGCATGCAATGATGGATTTTCTACTCATGAGTAAGATTTTGAGTTTTCTCTTTGTTTTATCATGATTGAAGTTGAAAAGGAACATGATTGTCATATTCGCCATGATGCATTCTTGAGCATGATTCATGCTTCTTGCATGTTAGTTAAAATTTGTGTTTTGGATGGCTATGGACACCTTGAAAATTGGCCATGCTCATATATGCATATATATGATTGCATATTATGTTTTGGTTATGAACTAAGTGATGAATATATTGGTTTAAAGAAGAAGATGTGGAAGAATGCTTGTGAAATTGCAAGCACAATTCCCTAGCACACATGTAGGTGCTTGATGCTATATTATAAGTTTTGGGCCACAATGTGCAAAGCATTAATTAGTAAATTGCATGCTGTTTTTGTGAGGTATTAAGTGCAAAATTGACCTCAACATGTACATGAATATTCGGCCTTGGGTAGCCTATTGAAGGCCTTAGCATTTCCTTGATGCTCAAATAAATTGTATTGAATTGCTTGATGTAGTATAAAATGTGCATGACCATTGTGTATTCAAGTTAAAGAGTGGCCATATGACCATTTAAAATCCTTGTCATATTCGCCATAAGCAAGCACAATGAGGTTTTAATAAATTGAATTTGTTGAATTAGCTCAAGAGCTAAGAGGGCCACAATTGGACAAGGGAAGGAAAAGGTGATCGAATAGCCGAAAAAGCCGTTCGACAACATCCGAGGTAAGTCCTCAAGAAGTGACCTTACTTGAATTATGTGAGATGAAATATGGTTGTGTATGATTATTGATTATGTGTGTATGAGTATTTGAATTCCACCGGGCTAAGTCCCGGCGAATATGCTAATGATTATAATTGTGTTTGAGCCTTAGTAACGAAAATGAAATATGTATGTCCAATGATTATTGATGTATGTGTGCATGAGAAATTGAATGATATCGGGCTAAGCCCAAGACAATTATGCTGAAATTATATCCGGGTCAAGACCAAGGCAATTGTGCTAGTGGCTATATCCGGGCTAAGGCCCAAGGCATTCGTATGAAGTTATTCTATCCGGCTAAGACCAAGGCATTTGTGCACGTGATTATATCCGGTTATATTCAAGAATCTTGGGCTGGAGGTGAGTGTTGGTTGCTGAAATGAATTCAATTAGTACACTCGGAAAGCCCAAAGGATAAGGTACGTTATATGTGCATTGGAAAGTCGACGTGTTTGAGCAACATTCGCTCAATCGACTAATGAATTTCAGTTATTGAATTGATTGATGCTTTGCGAACTTATATAATGATGAAGTATGAAGTAAGAATGTGTATTAATGAAATGATGCATTTGGCTATGTGAATGTATTGCTGTAATTAGAGTTAATTATATTCCTTGAGACTTACTAAGCATAAAAATGCTTACCCGTTGCTTTGGCTCTTAGTTTTCTAGATTTCGCTCAAGCAATCGGATTTGGGATCGTTGAAGTCAAGTCATCCACACTATCAAGCCTCCATTTTGGTATAAATTTTTGATTGAACTTGAGATGGCATGTATAGGACTACCTCTTGTTTGTTAAATACGTTGTAATGTAAGTATGTACGGCCATGCGAAAATGGCTCGAAAGGGAGCATGAACTTAGACTAATTGTGGGTTGTATGTATATATTTGGTGTCATGATGTGGCTATGGCTTGGAAATGGGAATGTTGGTCATATGATCAGCCATTGGCATGGTTAAAATGATCATATATGAACCTATGTATGGCAAGACTAGTTGAATCATGGAGACTACCAAATAGGTAAGTCCTACCTTAAAACAGATGCTGCCAGCTGCAGTGGCGTGAATGTGAAAAATCACCAAAATTCATAGGAATGGAATTAAATAGTGAATAAGCTATGTAAATGAACCTTGATGAGTCTATTTTCATATGGAAGAAACGAAATGGTCATAAGAGTTACAGGTTAAGAGTTATTAAAGCTATTGTGAGACAGGGCCAGAATGGTTTCTGGGTTCCCTGTCGCAACTTTAAAATTCACTATAAATTATCCAAAAAGAATTAGGAGACATACCTTATATGTACGGATTCCATTTTGAGTCTAGTTTCATTAGAAACAAACGACACCAGTATTAAATCCCTATACAGAGAGATATTCAAGTTATACCGCGCGAAGGTCAGAGCAGTCGATCCCTGTAACATGGGTAACTTTAACTAATAAACTGTACCAATTGGCCCGACCAAAATCCTAGAAATAAATCCATGGATGGATATATGAGTCTAAATTCAGGAAAATTTACGAAACCAGTTTCTGAGTTTTGAAACTCGAGATATGATTTTTAAGGCGACAGTGACGCAGTTTTCCAGCCTGACTGGAAATGTCAAATTGGTGGGCAAAACATGTGAACTTGGCTTGTTAACCCCTCGGGTCCGACACGCAATGGTCTCGGGTTTGGGGTGTTACAATTTTATTGGTATCGAGCCACGGTTTAGTCGATTCTAGGACTACCGTGATGTGTTTGGGGTCTAGCTATACATGCCATTAAATGATGAATCGATAGTGTGGTGATTTCGACAATTTGACTTTGTGTTTGTTTATAGCAATGGATCCCGATCCCAAACGAGCGATAGCTGATGATGTGGAGAGTGTGGCGCTTGCTCGCGCGCAAGGACAGCGCCGGGACTCTCAACCTATGGCCAGCAATCCTAATGACGAGGCTAAGCAAGCCTTTTATAGTGTGATGAGCGAATGGTTTAATCAATACATTCGAACCAACACGGTTGTTCCACAACCTCCATTCCCGACAAATGCAACCCCGCACCTACAATACCTCCGTGGATGACCAAATAAGGTCAAGTAAGCCCCAATCGATAGGATTCGAAAACATGGGGCCACTGAATTTAAGGCTACGGATGATGATGATGCCGAAGCGCTGAATTTTGGTTAGATAACACTATCCGGGTGCTTGATGAGCTATCCTGTACACCGATGAGTGCTTAAAGTGTACCATCTCCTTGCTACGCGAGTCCGCCTACTATTGGTGGAGTACTCGACTTCTATGGTGCCTAGAGAGCAAGTGACTTGGGAATTCTTTCAAACCGAGTTCAAAAAAGTATATCATCGAGATTCATCGACCAAAAGCGGAGGAATTTCTTGATCTTAAGCAAGGTTCTATGTCCGCTACTCGACTACGAACGAAAGTTTGTGAGGCTTAGCCGTGACAGCGAGAATGCATTTCGTCCGAAGCTATTATGTGTAAATGCTTCGAGGATGGGCTGAATGATGATATAAGGATGTTTGTTGGCATTCTCGAGATACGAGAGTTCGTAGTACTTGTTGAGCGAGCTTGCAAAGTCAAGAGCTTAGAAAGGATAAACAAAAAGTGATGTGGGATTGGAGAATTCGAAAGAGGTCCTCGGAAAGTCTCTTCAACAAGCATCGAAGAGATTTCGAGATGATGCGAGCCGGTCTAGAGCGTTTGGGCTTTTCTAGACGAGGACGCGATCGACCCCGTGACCACACGAGTCACCTCGATTGCGGTGGCGAAAATGATCGCCGAGAGAGGCGGAGTGTCCACATTGTGGCAAATGGCATTCGGGAACTGTTGGTTTCGTGATCGCTCTGCTATAAGTGTGGATCGGCCGACCACTTTATGAAGGATTGCCCGAGGATGCATGAAGAATGCAAGTCGAGTGCAAACCCGGTGCTACCATCGCCGAGGTAGGCCACCTAGAAATATGGGCAATGTCGTTGGCGGTCGAGAGGATCTAGAGATGCTACCATCGATCCGAGGCTCGTGCTCTGCTAGGACTTATGCCATACGCCGCACGCGAGGATGCTGCCTCTCCGGATGTTATTACGGTACTTTCACTCTTTTCAATACAAATGTAATTGCTTTGATTGACCCCGGTTCTACTCATTCATATATATGTGAAACCTTAGCATCCAAGAAGACTTTGCCCATTGAGTCTCTCGAGTTTGTAATTCGGTGTCAAACCCTTGGGTCATTACGTGCTTGTTAACAAAGTGTGCAAGAAAAGTCCCCTAGTGTTCCGAGGTTCTTGTTTTCCGCGGACTTAATGCTTTTGCCATTCGATGAGTTCGATGTTATTCTTGGTTTGGATTGGTTGACCATGCACGATGCGGTTGTAAATTGCAAGAGCAAGACTATCGATTTGAGGTGCGCGAATAATGAAATAATTCGGGTTGAGTCCACGGACTTAAAGGGTTGCCACCGTAATATCGCCGATGTTGGCCCGTAAATATGTAAGAAAAGGGTGCGGCGTACCTTGTGTACGTACTCGATGACAAGGAATCGAGAAGAAACCCGAATCTGTGCCCGTGGTTTGTGAATACCGGATGTTTTCCCGAAGAATTGCGGGTTTACCACTGCTCGGAAATAGAATTTGGCATCGAATTGGTACTGGTACCACTCCAATTTCGATAGCTCCGTATCGTATGGCACCAACGGAATTGAAGGAGTTGAAAGCTCGGTTGCAAGAATTGGTGGATAGAGGTTTTGCTCGCCGAGTTTTTCGCCTTAGGGTGCGCCGGTGTTGTTCGTGAAGAAGAAGGATGGAACCATGCGATTGTGATCGACTATCGTCGCCTTAACAAAGCGACGATAAAGAACAAATATCCGTTGCCACGTATTGATGACTTGTTCGATCAATCGAAGGGAGCCTCGGTGTTCTCGAAAATAGATTTGAGATCGGGCTACTATCAATTGCGAATCCGAGATTCGACGTGCCCAAGACGCCTTGAGCGAGATATGGTCACTATGAGTTCTTGGTGATGCCGTTTGGGCTCACTAATGCCCTGCGGTATTTATGGATTTAATGAATCGAATCTTTAGACCATATTTGGATCGATTCGTAGTCGTGTTCATTGATGACATCTTGGTCTATTCAAGAAATGAGACCGAACATCTTGAACACCTGCGGTTAGTCTTTGCAAATTTTACGGGACAAGCAATTATATGCTAAGTTCAGCAAGTGTGAGTTCGGTTAAGAGAGGTTAGCTTCTTGGGTCATGTGGTATTCGCATCGGGTATTCGAGTCGACCAGAATAAAATTTCAGCCATACTAAATTGGAAGCCTCAGAAATATTACTGAGGTTCAAGCTTTTTGGGGCTTGCTTGTTATTACCGACGATTTGTAAAGGCTTCTCAACGATAGCCACGCCGATGACGGCTACTCCAAAAGGATGTTAAGTTCGAATGGACGGAGAAATGCCAAAAAGCTTCGATCAATCGAAAACTTATTTGATGAAGCCCCAATTCTAGTGCAACCCGAGTCCGCAAGGAGTTTGTCATCTATAGCGACGCCTCTCTACTTGGGTTAGGTTATGTATTAATGCAAGAAGGTCGAGTTGTGGCCTATCGTCGAGGCAATTAAAGCCACATGAGAAAAATTATCCGACTCATGATCTCGAATTGGCCGCCATCGTATTCGCCTTAAAGATTTGGCGACATTACTTATTTGGTGAAAGGTGCCATGTATACTCGGATCACAAAAGTCTCAAGTATTTAATGACCCAAAGAGACTTAAATCTGCGACAAAGACGTTGGCTCGAGCTGTTAAAGGATTATGAGCTGATCATTGACTATCACCCGGGAAAGGCGAATGTGGTTGCGGATGCCTTGAGTCGTAAATCGTTATTCACTTTACGAGCGATGAATGTGCACTTGTCTATCCGATCCGACAGTGTGTTAGTGGCTGAATTGAAAGCCAAACCATTATTGACACACCAAATTCGAGAAGCTCGAAAAGTCGATGACGAGTTGGTTGCAAAGCGGGCTGCGTGTGTTCGAACAAGGACTCGGAGTTTCAAATCGACGATGACGATTGTTTGAGGTTCAAAAGTCGTCTGTGTGTCCCAAAGAATTGAACTCATTTCGATAATTCGAATGAAGCCCATTGTAGCCGAATGGCAATCCACCCGGAGTACGAAGATGTACAATGATTTGAAACGTCGATTTTGGTGGCATGGTATGAAGCGAGACATCTCCGACTTTGTTTCGAGGTGTTTAATATGTCAACAAGTGAAAGCGGAACATCGGTGCCTTGAGGATTACTTCACCAATCACGATACCCGAGTGGAAATGGGATCGAGTCACAATGGACTTTGTATCCGGACCGCCATTGTCGCAAGTAGTAGAAGGATGCGGTTTGGGTCGTGGTAGATCGATTGACTAAGTCGGCCCACTTTGTCCCCGTCGCACGGATTTTCAATGGACAAATTAGCGGAATTGTACGTTTCTCGGATCGTGAGATTACACGGGTGCCTATTTCCATCGTGTGGGATAGAGATCCGAGATTTACCTCGCGATTTTGGAAAAAGTTGCAAGAAGCTTTGGGTACCAAGTTGCATTTCAGCACCGCCTTTCACCCCCAAACCGATGGTCAATCCGAGCGGATAATTCAGATACTCGAGGATATGTTAAGATGTTGCGTCCTCGAGTTTAGTGGTTCATGGGAACGGTATTTGCCGTTGATTGAATTCGCTTACAACAACACTTTCAATCGAGTATTAAGATGGCACCTACGAGGCTTTGTACGGCGTAAATGCCGTACACCATTGTTTTGGACTGAGCTTGGTGAAAGCAAGATTTTCGGTGGATTTGATTAGGGATGCTGAACAGAAAGTGAAAGTAATCCGTGAAAGTTTGAAGATAGCCTTCGATCGTCAGAAGTCGTACGCGGATATGAAGCGTAAGGATATCGAGTATCAGGTGGGTGATAAAGTGTTTCTCAAGGTATCGCCTTGGAAAAAGATACTCAGGTTCGACCGTAAGGGCAAGTTGAGCCCGAGGTTTATTGGGCCATATGAGATATCGAGCGAGTCGGTCCATGGCATATCGTTTGATTTTGCCCCCGAACTCAAAAGGTTCACGATGTCTTCCACGTTCGATGCTTCGACGTTATAGATCCGATCCATCGCACGTGATTAGTCCATCGAAATTGAAATTCAAGCTAATATGAGTTATGAAGAAGAACCGATTCGTATCCTATCACGAGAAGTGAAAGAGTTATGAAACAAGCGGGTTCCGCTAGTGAAAGTGTTATGGCTCAAGCACGGGATAGAAGAAGCTACTTGGGAGACCGAGAACTCTATGAGAGAGCGATATCCGAACCTATTTACGGTAAGATTTTCGGGACGAAAATTCCTTAAGAGGGGGAGTTGTGACAGCCAAAATAGACCCTAGCCGGAATGTGGTTTCGGGACCACAAAACCGAGGCATAACAATAATTTAAAATTTTATTTTGATGCCTATAATATGTGAGTATTCATGTATGACATTTTTGATGATTGATTTAGTGTTATAAAGGTGAATTTCACTAGAAAGGACTTGTGTGAGAAAATTTAGAATTTGAGATAGGCAAATGTGGAAGTGGCCTATTGATGCACACTAGGAAATGTTGTCCTTGCATGTCAAATTCCCCAAATTTGACTATAGTGGCGGCCATGGTGATGAATATGGGCAAAAGAAAACATGTCTTAAACATGTTTTGCTAGTGGTGCATGTTTGAAATAATAAAATAAGAGTATGAAAAAAAAAAGAAAAAAAATGTTCATCCTTCTCCATAGGCTTGGCGAATGTACTAAGGAAAGAAAAGAAAATTTGTTCATCCTTTCTCATCTTCTTGGCCGAAATTACTAGGAAAAGGGGAGGATTTTTGCTTCATGCTTGGGTTGGAAGAGACCTAGAAGGAGATTTGGCTAAGTTTACATCAAGATTAAGGTATGTATGAGGTTGTGTTAGGAGTTTCATGCATGACTTGGTTGCTAACTTGATGTGCATGTTAGCCATGGCTCAAATCTTTGTTATGCCATGGAAATGGTATTTGGGCAAAGTTGTTATGGTGATAAAGCCATTGCATGCTAAGTGTGAAGCTTGATGATGATGCATGCAATGATGGATTTTCTACTCATGAGTAAGATTTTGAGTTTTCTCTTTGTTTTATCATGATTGAAGTTGAAAAGGAACATGATTGTCATATTCGCCATGATGCATTCTTGAGCATGATTCATGCTTCTTGCATGTTAGTTAAAATTTGTGTTTTGGATGGCTATGGACACCTTGAAAATTCGCCATGCTCATATATGCATATATATGATTGCATATTATGTTTTGGTTATGAACTAAGTGATGAATATATTGGTTTAAAGAAGAAGATGTGGAAGAATGCTTGTGAAATTGCAAGCACAATTGACCTAGCACACATGTAGGTGCTTGATGCTATATTATAAGTTTTGGGCCACAATGTGCAAAGCATTAATTAGTAAATTGCATGCTGTTTTGTGAGGTATTAAGTGCAAAATTGACCTCAACATGTACATGAATATTCGGCCTTGGGTAGCCTATTGAAGGCCTTAGCATTTCCTTGATGCTCAAATAAATTGTATTGAATTGCTTGATGTAGTATAAAATGTGCATGACCATTGTGTATTCAAGTTAAAGAGTGGCCATATGACCATTTAAAATCCTTGTCATATTCGCCATAAGCAAGCACAATGAGGTTTTAATAAATTGAATTTGTTGCATTAGCTCAAGAGCTAAGAGGGCCACAATTGGACAAGGGAAGGAAAAGGTGATCGAATAGCCGAAAAAGCCGTTCGACAACATCCGAGGTAAGTCCTCAAGAAGTGACCTTACTTGAATTATGTGAGATGAAATATGGTTGTGTATGATTATTGATTATGTGTGTATGAGTATTTGAATTCCACCGGGCTAAGTCCCAAGGCGAATATGCTAATGATTATAATTGTGTTTGAGCCTTAGTAACGAAAATGAAATATGTATGTCCAATGATTATTGATGTATGTGTGCATGAGAAATTGAATGATATCCGGGCTAAGCCGAAGACAATTATGCTGGAAATTATATCCGGTCAAGACCAAGGCAATTGTGCTAGTGGCTATATCCGGGCTAAGGCCGAAGGCATTCGTATGAGTTATTCTATCCGGCTAAGACCAAGGCATTTGTGCACGTGATTATATCCGGTTATATTCAAGAATCTTGGGCTGGAGGTGAGTGTTGGTTGCTGAAATGAATTCAATTAGTACACTCGGAAAGCCCAAAGGATAAGGTACGTTATATGTGCATTGGAAAGTCGGCGTGTTTGAGCAACATTCGCTCAATCGACTAATGAATTTCAGTTATTGAATTGATTGATGCTTTGCGAACTTATATAATGATGAAGTATGAAGTAAGAATGTGTATTAATGAAATGATGCATTTGGCTATGTGAATGTATTGCTGTAATTAGAGTTAATTATATTTCTTGAGACTTACTAAGCATAAAAATGCTTACCCGTTGCTTTGGCTCTTAGTTTTCTAGATTTCGCTCAAGCAATCGGATTTGGGATCGTTGAAGTCGAAGTCATCCACACTATCAAGCCTCCATTTTGGTATAAATTTTTGATTGAACTTGAGATGGCATGTATAGGACTACCTCTTGTTTGTTAAATACGTTGTAATGTAAGTATGTACGGCCATGCGAAAATGGCTCGAAAAGGGAGCATGAACTTAGACTAATTGTGGGTTGTATGTATATATTTGGTGTCATGATGTGGCTATGGCTTGGAAAGGGAATGTTGGTCATATGATCAGCCATTGGCATGGTTAAAATGATCATATATGAACCTATGTATGGCAAGACTAGTTGAATCATGGAGACTACCAAATAGGTAAGTCCTACCTTAAAACAGATGCTGCCAGCTGCAGTGGCGTGAATGTGAAAAATCACCAAAATTCATAGGAATGGAATTAAATAGTGAATAAGCTATGTAAATGAACCTTGATGAGTCTATTTTCATATGGAAGAAACGAAATGGTCATAAGAGTTACAGGTTAAGAGTTATTAAAGCTATTGTGAGACAGGGCCAGAATGGTTTCTGGGTTCCCTGTCGCAACTTTAAAAATTCACTATAAATTATCCAAAAAGAATTAGGAGACATACCTTATATTTACAGATTCCATTTTGAGTATAGTTTCATTAGAAACAAACAACACCAGCATTAAATCCCTATACAGAGAGATATTCAAGTTATACCGCGCGAAGGTCAGAGCAGTCGATCCCTGTAACATGGGTAACTTTAACTAATAAACTGTACCAATTGGCCCGACCAAAAATCCTAGAAATAAATCCATGGATGGATATATGAGTCTAAATTCAGGGAAAATTTACGAAACCAGTTTCCGAGTTTTGAAACTCGAGATATGATTTTTAAGGCGACAGTGACGCAGTTTTCCAGCCTGACTGGAAATGTCAAATTGGTGGGCAAAAACATGTGAACTTGGCTTGTTAACCCCTCGGGTCCGACACCGGCAATGGTCTCGGGTTTGGGGTGTTACAATAACATCATAAGGACCTTTGTTTTAATAAACAATAGCAAATAGACACCCTTAGCTTATAGCATACAACTTTTACATTTTACGCGATTTAGTCCTTTTCTCAAAATAAGCATTTAATCGCTAAAATTATTCCATGAAACTTTCATACACATATAATCACATGTTATAAACACCAAAAATAATATTAAAATAATTTTTTGACCTCAGATTTTTTGTTCTAAAACCTCTGTTCAGATTTAGCTAAAATCAAGCTGTTATAGAGGTGGTGATTGGTGAAAGGTTGTTTAGATCACGTTGGAGGAAGAAAAGTGTTTAGGAGGAAAGTTGGTGGTTGTTTGCAAAAAAAGGAGAGAAAAATGGTGAGAAATAAATGAAAAATGGAAGAAAATGAGAAAGAGAGGGGGTATGGATGCAAAATCAATGGAGGGGGTATAGATAATTAGTTACTAAACCACTTGACAAATAATTCCCTTGTGCCCAAACTCACGTATTTAATTTAAAACATAGGAGATGACAGTTTCACTTTTGTTTACTTAATCAAAAAGTGGGATGTGATAGAATGTGTTCACGAATAGGCCAAACCAATTTTAGGCTAATTCCCACCTTGATGACTTCTCGAGGTTGGTAGGCCTAGGGTTTACTTCACTTTCTTCCTTTCCCAAACATCTGATCTAATGAGTAACCTTACAAAACAATCAATAGATCATACCTCTAGTAGCTAATCTACCATAGAGCGATTAGTTTCTCATGGTTTTCATAGAAAATATAGAATCAATATGAAGAGAAAGCATGTTAATTAAATCGATAGTATAGAGTATTTGAAAGAGCCTGATTGTATTGAGACTAATTGCAAATCCACAAAGTTTGAATGCTTTCCATAATTCAGATCTCTATAACATGTGCCAAAAGAGCCTATTTATAGAGTTCAGGTGGGTGTCATCCTCAACCCTAGGTTAGCTAACGTTCCTTAACTTTAAGTTTGATTGTGTAGACCAAAACTCCCCTATTTCATATTTGATTTCTATCCCAGAGTCTATGTCGCAACACACTAAGACCTATGTCATGACATTGTAGCCAATACACTTCTTCTGGGATATCTTTAGGGGTTTTTTGCGACACTCTCTAACACCCTTACCACTACAACTCGTCACGGAATGGATATAAGGTATTACCGAACATAACACATACCATTAAACATAATCGAGATATAAATATGTCATCCAATTTGATAGTGCATCGTATAACATATGTCTTGAACAATATTAGCCAACTTTAATGGCTTGTACAAAGTAGCTGGTCGAGAAATCTGTAACTAATATTTTAAACCTAGACAAATATGACACGTAACAAAATAATTAAGCCTACTATACATGCCATAATTCAAAACGTTTAGTTCAAATACCCTAAAGTATGATAGTGCGGGTAGATCTTCACGATCCTTAACTCTGAACAAGCGAAGGACACTATAAGACAAAGAGAGAAACAAAGTAAGCTTATAGCTTAGTAAGTAAGTATGTAAATACTAATTAAAGAATCTAACATGTTTACACAACAATTCAAGTATATCTACTTTAACTTCACTATTCATTCCACTTTAATTAAGCTGTCTCTGCTGCGTCATATTCACTAAATAAATCATAACTCGAGTTACAAAACTCGAAATTCAAATCCGTAAAATTTCCTGAATCTAGACTCATAAAGCTTTTTGCTAATTTTTTCCTATAATTTTGGTTCAGCCGATTAGTACAGTTTATTAGTTAAAGTTTCCCTGTTACACAGCTCGACTGATCTGACCTCTGTTCACTACGAATTGAATATCTCTCAGTACACAATTCAAACAACCCTGAAGTCTGTTTCATTTAAAACTAGTCTCAATAAGGAATTTAGGCATGTAAACTATATTTCTTAATTTTCTTTGTACAATTTTAATGATTTTTCAAAGTTGGAACAGGGATCACGTATTCATCCTGAGCAAGTCACATACAATTGTAAATATCTCAAAATATAGAATTCCTTTGCTTGCTCTGTTTCTTTTATATGAAAGTAGACTCATTAAGCTTTAATTTTACATCTCATTCAACCTCTAATTATATTCCTCCTATTTTTGGTGATTTTTCAAAATCACATCACTGATACCATTTAAAAACAGTTTTAATGCTAGTTTCACTCTTTCACACATTCTTTATGCTAACCTCATTTTATCTTATATATGTATATACCACAAATCATTTTCACCACATTTCATTCACCATAAGTGTAGGTCCAAACCACAATATCACCACAAAACCATCCCGTTGAACAATTCGGATCAATCCTCGATATTTAATGGTTTCAACACACAGCCCCACCATCATACTTCGTTTAGTTCGGCTCTCTTGTACACATGGTGAACACTTAGTACCACTCATGCGACCCAACCGATTTGTCTCGTAGCTCTCTTGTCTACATGGTGTCCTTCACTTGGAATCACGCATGCGACCTAGCTACATTTATCTTTCACGTAGCTCTCTTGTCTACATGGTGTCCTTCACTTGGAATCACGCATGCGACCTAGCTACATTTATCTTTCACGTAGCTCTCTTGTCTACATGGGATACATCTCGTATCACACATGTGACCTAGCTACTACAAGGTGTCTCGTAGCTTTCTTGTACACATGATGTGCACTCAGCATCATACATGTGACCTAGCTACGCTCCCTCTATTTCATTCGATCTCTCCGAATGTTCAACCGGGATCTCTCTCTCTATATTTATTTCCATTCTTCCAATAGTCGATTTATATTTTAACATCAGCTAGTATATTTATATAATAGGCTGAAATATAAGAATGTATATGAAATTATTGTAATATTTACATACAAACTTACCTTGGTGCAAAATATGGAAATTTTGCAATTTAGTCCAAAACTTTTTCCTTCCCAGCTCGAGATCAATTCGCGTCTTTCTTGATCTATAATAACACATTTAGCTCATTTAATACTCATACTATTTATTTCAATCCAAAAATCACATTATGGTAAAATTACATTTTTGCCCCCTAACTTTTACAAAATTACATTTTTGCCCCTAGGCTCGGGAATTTAATTTCAGCCCTTATTCTTATGTTTTATGATATGCTGAACATTTTTCTCTTCTACAACAACATCAAATTCTCACTCTATCATATAGTTATGAACAATAGGTATTTTTACCGATTATGCTTTTTTACTCGTTTTCACTTAAAACCAAGTAGCACAAGTTATTTAACATAATTTAAAACCTCATATTCTATCATAAAACATCAAAATACACAAATTTCACCTATGGGTATTTTTCCAAATGTGAACCCTAGGTTAAATTATTACTAGCATAAGCTTAATCGAGCTTAGGATTCCAAAACGTAAAGAACATTAAAAGCGGGGCTTGGAATCACTTACTATGGAGCTTGAAAATTGAAGAAACCCTAGCTATGGAGAGAGGGAGAATTCGACAGCAACTAAGGAGGATGATGATCAATTTTGTGTTATTTTTCCCATTTTATTTCATTTAATATCCAAATGACCAAAATGCCCCTCCTTACTAAACTTTCAAAAATTCCTTCCATGTCCTAATTTTGTCCATGAATTTAAAATTGGTCAAATTGCTATTTAAGACCTCCTAATTAATATTCCAAAACAATTTCATACTAAAAACTTCCGGGATGTAAATTTTGCAACTTATTCGATTTAGTCCCTATTTTCAATTTAAGCACTTTAGGCATAGAATTTCATCACGAAATTTTCACACAATCATGCAATCATATCATAAACCCCAAAATAATTAAAAACAATTATTTCTATCTCGGATTTATGGTCACGAAACCACTATTCCGATTAGGCCCTAATTCGGGTTGTCACAATTCTCCCCCCCTTTTGAGATTTTCGTCCTCGAAAATCTTACCGGTAAAGAGGTTTGGGTCTTTGTTTCCTCATAGCTTCTTCAGGTTCCCACGTAGCCTCTTCTATCCCATTTCTGTGCCACAATACTTTCACTAAAGCTATACTTTTATTTCTTAACTGTTTAACCTCTCGAGCCAAAATCTTTATTGGTTCCTCCTCATAGGTCATATCCGATCGAATCTCAATTTCTGTTGGAGAAATCACATGTGAAGGATCAGAACGATAACGTCGCAACATTGATACATGAAACACGTTATGAATTCTTTCTAACTCTCTGCGGTAAGGCCAACCGATATGCCATTGGTCCAATTCTCTCAAGAATCTCAGACGGCCCAATAAAACGCGGACTCAACTTGCCTTTCCGACTAAATCTCAGAATCTTTTTCCATGGTGACACCTTCAAGAACACTTTATCACCCACCTGAAATTCAATCTCTTTTCTTTTTAAATCTGCATATGACTTTTGTCGATCTGAAGCAGCTTTTAAGCAATTCCGAATTACTTTTATTTTCTCTTTGGTTTCTTTAACTAGATCAACTCCATGAATCTATTTCTCACTAAGCTCGGTCCAATACAAAGGAGTCCGACACTTACGACCATACAAGGCTTCGTACGGTGCCATTTGTATACTTGATTGATAACTGTTATTGTAGGCAAACTCAATCAAAGATAGATATTTCTCCCAACTACCTCCAAATTCTAAAACAAAGATCTAAGCATATCTTGAGTACCGGATTACTCTTTACGTTTGACCATCTGTTTGTGGATGAAATGCGGTACTAAAGTTCAATTTTGTACCCAAAGCTTCTTGTAACTTTTTCCAAAATCTCGAGGTAAATCTTGGATCTCTATCGATATTATAGATATAGGTACTCGTGCAACTTCACAATTTCAGCAATATATAATTCGGCTAATTTATCAAGTGAGTAATCGATGCGTCTTGGTATAAAGTGGGCTGACTTTGTTAATCTATCAACCACTACCCAAACAAAGATCCTTCTTTTTAGGAGTTAAAGGCAAGCCGGTTACAAAATCCATGGTAATCTTGTCCCATTTCCACTCGGGCACCATTACGGTTGAAGTAATCCTCAAGGCACTTGATGTTCAGCTTTTACTTGTTGATGATCAAACACTTGGTTACAAATTCGAAATGTCCCTTTTCATACCAGCCACCAATACACTTCTTTAAATCATTATACATTTTGTGCTACCAGATGAACCGATAAACACCATTGTGCGCCTCATGTAATATTTTACGAATCAATTTATCGTTTTTCGGCACACATATCCTGTCTCGAAACATCAAACAATCATCCGGTCCAACTCGAAAATCTGAGTCATAACTGATTCGCATTGAGTTCTCTTGATCCGCAACTCACTATCATTCTTTTGAGCATCACAAATCAATGGAGAAATAACGGTTTAGCTCTCATCTCGCTAAGATTGACCCATCATCGACAATGCTAACCCGTGTTCATGGCTCTCAAAGTAAAAAGAAATTTTCGCTCAAGGCGTCAAGAACTACATTTGCTTTTCCGGATGATAATCAATCACTAGATCATAATCCTTTAATAATTCAAGCCATCTTTGCTGCCGCAGATTCGAGATCCTTTTGATTCATCAAGTACTTTAAACTTTTGTGATCGGTAAAAATTCGGCATTTTCACCGTACAAATAATGTCGCCAAATCTTCAAGGCAAAAACAACAATGCCGCCCAAATCATGTGTAGGATAGTTCTTCTCATGCGGTTTTAACTGTCTCGAAGCATAAGCTACCACTTTACCCTCTTGCATCAACACACATCCAAGGTCTGTCAATGATGCATCACTATAAATTACGAACTCCTTCCCTGACTCAGGCTGTACTAAAATTGGTGCTTCTGTCAATCGTGCTTTCAACTTTTCAAAACTTTGTTGACATTTATCAGTCCATTCAAACTTAACATTCTTTTGCAACAACTTAGTCATAGGAGAGGCAATCATCAAAATCCTTCAACAAAACGTCTATAATACCGGCTAAGCCTAAAAAGCTTCTAACCTCGGATACATTCTTGGGCGGTTTCCAATCAACGATCGCAGAAATCTTACTTGGATCCACTCGAATACCATCACCTGAGACTATATGCCCCAAAAATCCGACTTCACGAAGCCAGAACTCACTTTTACTAAACTTGGCAACAGTTTCTTTTCTCTCAAGATTTGCAATATAGTTCTCAAGTGTTCGGCATGTTCGGACTCATCTCGAGAATAAATTAAAATGTCATCTATAAACACTACTACAAACTTATCCAAATATGGCCTAAGATCCGATTCATTAAGTCCATAAATATAGCTAGAGCATTTGTTAAGCGAAAGGCATCACAAGAAACTCATAATGTCCATACCTTGTCCTAAAGGCGCTTTACACATCGACTCCTTAACTCTCAAATTTGGTAGTAACCGGACCTCAAATCAATCTTTGAAAACACTGTGGCCCCTTTAACCGATCGAATAAATCATCAATCCTCGGCAATGGGTACTTGTTCTTTATAGTCACCTTATTAAGTCGACGGTAATCAATGCAAAGTCTCATTGAACCATCCTTCTTCTTCTGAATAATACAGAGCACCCAGGGAGAGAAACTCGGTCTCACAAATCCCTTGTCTGTTAACTCCCTGCAATCGAGCCTTCAATTCTTTTAATTCAGTGAGCCATTCTATATGGAGCAATCGAAATCGGTGCGAAAGGTCTGAAGCAACAAATCAATAGCAAAATCTATCTCTATTCGGAGGCAACCTAGGCAATTCCTCCGAAATACATCCGAAACTCACAGACTATCGGACTTGATTCAAATTTCAGGTTAGGGCAACTCAATATTCATTACATAAGCGGATAAGCTTCACACCTTTTCTCATGTATTTCGTGCGGACATGTGAAATCACCATAGGCAATTTATTTGATTCATCTGTTTCAACCCACGAATTTCTCCATTTTCACATTTCAACTCTAGTGTCTTTTGTTTACAATCTACCTTAGCATCATACAATGTTAACCACCCATTCCCAAGATAACGTCAAACTCACCAAATGGTAACAACATCAAGTTGGTAAAAAAAAGTGACCTTGAATCATTAATGGGCAATTCTTGCAAACCTTGTCAACTAGCACATATTGGCCTAAGGGTTCAAACTTTAATCGTAAACTCAAGAAATTCAACAGCAACTTTTTATTGGATACTAAATTCATGCAAATATAGGAATGAGTGGACCCGGGATCAATCAATGCAATAACAATAGTATCATAGAGAGAAAATGTACCAGTAATGACATCGGGAGATGATGCATCTTCTCGAGCACGTATAGCATAAGCTCTAGCAGGTGCTCTAGCTTCTGATCTTGCCGTTAAATCTTTCATCACAGTTTTACTACTAGTCCCACCTCCAGTATTTCTCGGTGGTCTACCTCTACTAGCGGTGGTATTCTGTCTAGCACTCTGAAATCTTTCTTCTTTAATTTTCTCCGGACAATCTCTAATAAAATGCTCACGAGAACCGCACCTGAAACAAGCTCGCTCGGTCCCCCAACACTCACCATAATGTTGCCTGCCGCATTGCTGACACTCGGGCTTTCTAGGTCGCACATTACCCACACTTGCCATCGAAGTAGCTTGAGCTTTAGACCCCGAATATGCTCTACCACGATCTCTGTGTGAATCCCCAATTGAAACTGTCATTCGAGGGTTTGTCTCTTTGGACCTCTTTGGTTGAGATTGAAATGGCTTGCTTATCTGTCTTTTTCTGACGTCTCGGGCCTCAATAGCAGCTTTTCTTCTTTCTTTGTTCAATTCTTCGGCTTTAAGAGCTCGATCAACCAATACTACAAATTCTTTCAACTCCAAAATTCCTACAAGCATTTTAATGTCCTCATTCAGTCCATCTTCAAATCTTCTACACATAATGGCCTCGGTAGACACACATTCCTGAGCATACTTCTTGAGTCTTACAAATTCGCGTTCATACTCTTTCTGGACATTTTCCCTGCTTCAATTCAAGGAACTCCTTCCGTTTTGATCAATAAATCGCTGACTTATGTATTTCTTTCTAAATTCTTCCGGAAGAAATCCCAAGTAACTTTTTTTTTGGCACCACTGCAACCAAAGTCTTCCACCGGTGGTAAGTCAATCTCTCAAAAGTGATACAAAGACACTTTAAGCATTCCTCGGTGTACATGAGAGCTCATCAAATACACGGTAGAATCTTCAAGCCGAATTCGGCTTTCTCAGGATCATCATCGACCTTTGCTCTAAACTCTTGACCCTTGTTTTGAATCTTGTCAACCGGAGGCTTGTTCATTCTTACCAAATCTATACCTTGAGCACTACGAGAATCGTCGAGGTATAGGAGGGGTGGAGGAGGTTGAGCATTTGGATTTGCTCGAATAAATTCAAGATACCAATTGTTCATCATTTGGAGAAAGGCATCCCGAGCCTCATCTCCTTTTCTCAATGTCTCGGTCTACTTTCCACAAAGGCGGTCCCTTGTGCGGGAACCGGCGCATTACTAAAACATCATCACCGCAGTTCCTTCAGATCCATTACTATATTAAAACAAAACACGCTTTAGAATAATCGAGTCACCACACTATCA
Source organism: Gossypium arboreum (assembly GCF_025698485.1). Taxonomy (NCBI): domain Eukaryota; kingdom Viridiplantae; phylum Streptophyta; class Magnoliopsida; order Malvales; family Malvaceae; genus Gossypium; species Gossypium arboreum. The sequence goes on from NC_069078.1 coordinate 31,059,391, forward strand.
CAATATTTTTATGGCATGTATAGCTAGACTTTTACACACACTTTATTAGTCCGAGAACCGACTAAACCATAGCTCGATACCACTAAATGTAACACCCTTACCCGTTACATCGTAGAACAGATATAAGGTATTACCGAACATAACACATACCGTTAAACATAATCGAGATATAAATATGTCATCCAATTTGATAGTGCATCGTTATAACATATGTCTTGAACAATATTAGCCAACTTTAATGGCTTGTACAAAGTAGCTGGTCGAGTAATCAGTAACTAATATTTTAAACCTAGACAAATATGACACGTAACAAAATAATTAAGCCTACTATACATGCCATAATTCAAAACGTTTAGTTCAAATACCCTAAAGTATGATAGTGCGGGTAGATCTTCACGATCCTTAACTCCTGAACAAGCCGAAGGACACTATAAGACAAAAGAGAGAAACAAAGTAAGCTTATAGCTTAGTAAGTAAGTATGTAAATACTAATTAAAGAATCTAACATGTTTACACAACAATTCAAGTATATCTACTTTAACTTCACTATTCATTCCACTTTAATTAAGCTGTCTCTGCTGCGTCATATTCACTAAATAAATCATAACTCGAGTTACAAAACTCGAAATTCAAATCCGTAAAATTTCCCTGAATCTAGACTCATAAAGCTTTTTGCTAATTTTTTCCTATAATTTTTGGTTCAGCCGATTAGTACAGTTTATTAGTTAAAGTTTCCCCTGTTACACAGCTCGACTGATCTGACCTCTGTTCACTACGAATTGAATATCTCTCAGTACACAATTCAAACAACCCTGAAGTCTGTTTCATTTAAAACTAGTCTAAATAAGGAATTTAGGCATGTAAACTATATTTCTTAATTTTCTTTGTACAATTTTTAATGATTTTTCAAAGTTGGAACAGGGGATCACGTATTCATCCTGAGCAAGTCACATACAATTGTAAATATCTCAAAATATAGAATTCCTTTGCTTGCTCTGTTTCTTTTATATGAAAGTAGACTCATTAAGCTTTAATTTTACATCTCATTCAACCTCTAATTATATTCCTCCTATTTTTGGTGATTTTTCAAAATCACGTCACTGATACCATTTAAAAACAGTTTTAATGCTAGTTTCACTCTTTCACACATTCTTTATGCTAACCTCATTTTATCTTATATATGTATATACCACAAATCATTTTCACCACATTTCATTCACCATAAGTGTAGGTCCAAACCACAATATCACCACAAAACCATCCCGTTGAACAATTCGGATCAATCCTCGATATTTAATGGTTTCAAAGACACCCCACCATCATACTTCGTTTAGTTCGGCTCTCTTGTACACATGGTGAACACTTAGTACCACTCATGCGACCCAACCGATTTGTCTCGTAGCTCTCTTGTCTACATGGTGTCCTTCACTTGGAATCACGCATGCGACCTAGCTACATTTATCTTTCACGTAGCTCTCTTGTCTACATGGTGTCCTTCACTTGGAATCACGCATGCGACCTAGCTACATTTATCTTTCACGTAGCTCTCTTGTCTACATGGGATACATCTCGTATCACACATGTGACCTAGCTACTACAAGGTGTCTCGTAGCTTTCTTGTACACATGATGTGCACTCAGCATCATACATGTGACCTAGCTACGCCCTCTATTTCATTCGATCTCTCAAATGTTCAACTCGGATCTCTCTCTCTATATTTATTTCCATTCTTCCAATAGTCGATTTATATTTTAACATCAGCTAGTATATTTATATAATAGGCTGAAATATAAGAATGTACATGAAATTATTGTAATATTTACATACAAACTTACCTTGGTGCAAAATATGGAAATTTTGCAATTTAGTCCAAAACTTTTTCCTTCCCGCTCGAGATCAATTCGCGTCTTTCTTGATCTATAATAACACATTTAGCTCATTTAATACTCATACTATTTATTTCAATCCAAAATCACATTATGGTAAAATTACATTTTGCCCCTAACTTTTACAAAATTACATTTTGCCCCTAGGCTCGGAATTTAATTTCAGCCCTTATTCTTATGTTTTATGATATGCTGAACATTTTCTCTTCTACAACAACATCAAATTCTCACTCTATCATATAGTTATGAACAATAGGTATTTTTACTGATTATCTTGCTTTTACTGCTTTTCACTTAAAACCGAGTAGCACAAGTTATTTAACATAATTTAAAACCTCATATTCTATCATAAAACATCAAAATACACAAATTTCACCTATGGGTATTTTTCCAAATGTGAACCCTAGGTTAAATTATTACTAGCATAAGCTTAATCGAGCTTCCGGATTCCAAAACGTAAAGAACATTAAAAGCGGGCTTGGAATCACTTACTATGGAGCTTGAAAATTGAAGAAACCCTAGCTATGGAGAGAGGAGAATTGACAGCAACTAAGGAGGATGATGATCAATTTTGTGTTATTTTTCCCATTTTATTTCATTTAATATCCAAATGACCAAAATGCCCGTCCTTACTAAACTTTCAAAAATTCCTTCCATGTCCTAATTTTGTCCATGAATTTAAAATTGGTCAAATTGCTATTTAAGACCTCCTAATTAATATTCCAAAACAATTTCATACTAAAAACATCCGGGATGTAAATTTTGCAACTTATTCGATTTAGTCCCTATTTTCAATTTAAGCACTTTAGGCATAGAATTTCATCACGAAATTTTCACACAATCATGCAATCATATCATAAACCCCAAAATAATTAAAAACAATTATTTCTATCTCGGATTTATGGTCACGAAACCACTATTCCGATTAGGCCCTAATTCGGGTTGTCACAATTCTCCCCCCCTTTTGAGATTTTCGTCCTCGAAAATCTTACCGGTAAAGAGGTTTGGGTACTGTTTCCTCATAGCTTCTTGAGTTCCCACGTAGCCTCTTCTATCCCATTTCGTGCCACAATACTTTCACTAAAGCTATACTTTTATTTCTTAACTGTTTAACCTCTCGAGCCAAAATCTTTATTGGTTCCTCCTCAT